>NW_026529511.1:0-133664 GCF_028500815.1 Rissa tridactyla
GTTTTCCCTGCTGGCTCTCTGGGCGGGGGACCCGTCCTCCAGCCGTATGGCCATTTTTGAGCCTGGAGCAGTGCCAAGTGGGAAAGGGTGGTTTTGAGGGTGAAGGCAGCAGGAAAGCCCGCAGCCCCCAGGTCTGTGCGGCTACGCAAGCGGTTCCCAAAGAGCTTTAGAATAAGGCATAGTTTTCCCTGCTGGCTCTTTGGGCGGGGGACCCATCTCCAGCCGTATGGCCATTTTTGTGCCTGGCGCGGCGCCAAGTGGGAAAGGGTGGTGTCGAGGCTGAAGTCAGCAGGAAAGCCCGCAGCCCCCAGGTCTGTGGGGCCAAGCAAGCGGTTCCCAAAGAGCTTTAGAACAAGGCATAGTTTTCCCTGCTGGGTCTTTGGGCATGGGACCCATCTCCAGCCATAGGCCATTTTTGTGCTTGATAGGGGCGCCAAGTGGGAAAGGGTGGCTTTGAGGCTGAAGGCAGCAGCAAAGCCTGCAGCCCCCAGGTCTGTGGGGCCAAGCAAGCGGTTCCCAAAGAGCTTTAGAACAAGGCATAGTTTTCCCTGCTGGCTCTTTGGGCGCGGGACCCATCTCCAGCCACAGGCCATTTTTGTGCCTGGCCCGGCGCCCAGTGGGAAAGGGTGGCTTTGAGGCTTGAATGCAGCAGGAAAGCCCGCAGCCCCCAGGTCTGTAGGGCTACGCAAGCGGTTCCCAAAGAGCTTTAAAACAAGGCATAATTTTCCCTGCTGGCTCTTTGGGCGGGGGACCCATCTCCAGCCGTATGGCCATTTTTGTGCCTGGCCGGGGGCCAAGTGGGAAAGGGTGGTTTTGAGGCTGAAGGCAGCAGGAAAGCCCGCAGCCCCCCACGTGTGTGGGGCTACGCAAGCGGTTCCCAAAGAGCTTTAGAACAAGGCATAGTTTTCCCTGCTGGCTCTTTGGGCATGGGACCCATCTCCAGCCATAGGCCATTTTTGTGCTTGATAGGGCGCCAAGTGGGAAAGGGTGGTGTCGAGGCTGAAGGCAGCAGGAAAGCCCGCAGCCCCCAGGTCTGTGGGGCTACGCAAGCGGTTCCCAAAGAGCTTTAGAACAAGGCATAGTTTTCCCTGCTGGCTCTCTGGGCGGGGGACCCATCTCCAGCCGTATGGCCATTTTTGAGCCTGGCGCGGCACCAGGTCGGAAAGGGTGGCTTTGAGGCTGAAGGCAGGAGCAAAGCCTGCAGCCCCCAGGTTTGTGGTGCTACGCAAGCGGTTCCCAAAGAGCTTTAGAACAAGGCTTAGTTTTCCCAGCTGGCTCTTAGGGCATGGGACCCATCTCCAGCCATAGGCCATTTTTGTGCCTGGCGCGAAGCCAAGTGGGAAAGGGTGCTGTCGAGGCTGAAGGCAGCAGGAAAGCCTGCAGCCCCCAGGTGTGTGGGTCTACGCAAGCGGTTCCCAAAGAGCTTTAGAACAAGGCATAATTTTCCTGCTGGCTCTTTGGGCGGGGGACCCATCTCCAGCCGTATGGCTATTTTTGTGCCTGGCGCGGTGCGTAGTGGCATAGGATGGTTTTGAGGCTGAAGGTAGCAGGAAAGCCTGCAGCCCCCAGGTCTGTGCGGTTACACAAGCGGATCACAAAGAGCTTTAGAACAAGGCATAGTTTTCCCTGCTGGCTCTTTAGGCGGGGGACCCATCTCCAGCCGTATGGCCATTTTTGCGCCTGGCCCGGCGCCAAGTGGGAAAGGGTGGCTTTGAGGCTGAAGGCAGCAGCAAAGCCCGCAGCCCCCAGGTCTGTGCGGCTACGCAAGCGGTTCCCAAAGAGCTTTAGAACAAGGCATAGTTTTCCCTGCTGGCTCTTTGGGCGGGGGACCCATCTCCAGCCGTACGGCCATTTTTGTGCATGGCGCAGCGCCAAGTGGGAAAGGGTGGCTTTGACGCTGAAGGCAGCACAAACCCTGCAGCCCCAGGTCTGTGGGGCTACGCAAGCGGTTCCCAAAGAGCTTTAGAACAAGGCATAGTTTTCCCTGCTGGCTCTTTGGGCGGGGGACCCATCTCCAGCCGTATGGCCATTTTTGTGCCTGGCCCGGCGCCAAGAGGGAAAGGGTGGCTTTGAGGCTGAAGGCAGCAGGAAAGCCCGCAGCCCCCAGGTCTGTGGGGCTACGCAAGCGGTTCCCAAAGAGCTTTAGAACAAGGCATAGTTTTCCCTGCTGGCTCTCTGGGCGGGGGACCCATCTCCAGCCGTATGGCCATTTTTGAGCCTGGAGCAGTGCCAAGTGGGAAAGGGTGGTTTTGAGGGTGAAGGCAGCAGGAAAGCCCGCAGCCCCCAGGTCTGTGGGGCTACGCAAGCGGTTCCAAAGAGCTTTAGAACAAGGCATAGTTTTCCCTGCTGGCTCTTTGGGCGGGGGACCCATCTCCAGCCGTATGGCCATTTTTGTGCCTGGCGCGGCGCCAAGTGGGAAAGGGTGGTGTCGAGGCTGAAGGCAGCAGGAAAGCCTGCAGCCCCCAGGTCTGTGGGGCTATGCAAGCGGTTCCCAAAGAGCTTTAGAACAAGGCATAGTTTTCCCTGCTGGCTCTTTGGGCATGGGACCCATCTCCAGCCATAGGCCATTTTTGTGCTTGATAGGGCGCCAAGTGGGAAAGGGTGGCTTTGAGGCTGAAGGCAGCAGCAAAGCCTGCAGCCCCCAGGTCTGTGGGGCCAAGCAAGCGGTTCCCAAAGAGCTTTAGAACAAGGCATAGTTTTCCCTGCTGGCTCTTTGGGCGGGGGGACCCATCTCCAGCCACAGGCCATTTTTGTGCCTGGCCCGGCGCCCAGTGGGAAAGGGTGGCTTTGAGGCTTGAATGCAGCAGGAAAGCCCGCAGCCCCCAGGTCTGTAGGGCTACGCAAGCGGTTCCCAAAGAGCTTTAAAACAAGGCATAATTTTCCCTGCTGGCTCTTTGGGCGGGGGACCCATCTCCAGCCGTATGGCCATTTTTGTGCCTGGCCGGGGGTCAAGTGGGAAAGGGTGGTTTTGAGGCTGAAGGTAGCAGGAAAGCCCGCAGCCCCCACGTGTGTGGGGCTACGCAAGCGGTTCCAAAGAGCTTTAGAACAAGGCATAGTTTTCCCTGCTGGCTCTTTGGGCATGGGACCCATCTCCAGCCATAGGCCATTTTTGTGCTTGATAGGGCGCCAAGTGGGAAAGGGTGGTGTCGAGGCTGAAGGCAGCAGGAAAGCCCGCAGCCCCCAGGTCTGTGGGGCTACGCAAGCGGTTCCCAAAGAGCTTTAGAATAAGGCATAGTTTTCCCTGCTGGCTCTTTGGGCGGGGGACCCATCTCCAGCCGTATGGCTATTTTTGTGCCTGGCGCGGTGCGTAGTGGCATAGGATGGTTTTGAGGCTGAAGGCAGCAGGAAAGCCTGCAGCCCCCAGGTCTGTGCGGCTACACAAGCGGATCACAAAGAGCTTTAGAACAAGGCATAGTTTTCCCTGCTGGCTCTTTGGGCGGGGGACCCATCTCCAGCCGTATGGCCATTTTTGCGCCTGGCCCGGCGCCAAGTGGGAAAGGGTGGCTTTGAGGCTGAAGGCAGCAGCAAAGCCCGCAGCCCCCAGGTCTGTGCGGCTACGCAAGCGGTTCCCAAAGAGCTTTAGAACAAGGCATAGTTTTCCCTGCTGGCTCTTTGGGCGGGGGACCCATCTCCAGCCGTACGGCCATTTTTGTGCATGGCGCAGCGCCAAGTGGGAAAGGGTGGCTTTGAGGCTGAAGGCAGCAGAAAAGCCTGCAGCCCCCACGTCTGTGGGGCCAAGCAAGCGGTTCCCAAAGAGCTTTAGAACAAGGCATAGTTTTCCCTGCTGGCTCTTTGGGCATGGGACCCATCTCCAGCCATAGGCCATTTTTGTGCCTGGCGCGGCGCCAAGTGGGAAAGGGTGGCTTTGAGGCTGAAGGCAGCAGGAAAGCCCGCAGCCCCCAGGTCTGTGGGGCTACGCAAGCGGTTCCCAAAGAGCTTTAGAACAAGGCATAGTTTTCCCTGCTGGCTCTTTTGGCAGGGGGCCCATCTCCAGCCATAGGCCATTTTTGTCCCTGGCCCGGCGCCAAGTGGGAAAGGGTGGTGTCGAGGCTGAAGGCAGCAGGAAAGCCCGCAGCCCCCAGGTCTGTGGGGCTACGCAAGCGGTTCCCAAAGAGCTTTAGAACAAGGCATAGTTTTCCCTGCTGGCTCTTTGGGCGGGGGACCCATCTCCATCCGTATGGCCATTTTTGTGCCTGGCGCGGCGCCAAATGGGAAAGGGTGTCTTTGACGCTGAAGGCATCAGCAAAGCCCGCAGCCCCCAGGTCTGTGGGGCCAAGCAAGCGGTTCCCAAAGAGCTTTAGAACAAGGCATAGTTTTCCCTGCTGGCTCTTTGGGCGGGGGACCCATCTCCAGCCATAGGCCATTTTTGTGCCTGGCGCGGCGCCAAGTGGGAAAGGGTGGTTTTGAGGCTGAAGGCAGCAGGAAAGCCCGCAGCCCCCAGGTCTGTGGGGCTACGCAAGCAGTTCCCAAAGAGCTTTAGAACAAGGCATAGTTTTCCCAGCTGGCTCTTTGGGCGGGGGAACCATCTCCAGCCGTATGGCCATTTTTGTGCCTGGCCCGGCGCCCCAGTGGGAAAGGGTGGCTTTGAGGCTTGAAGGCAGCAGGAAAGCCCGCAGCCCCCAGGTCTGTGGGGCTACGCAAGCGGTTCCCAAAGAGCTTTAGAACAAGGCATAGTTTTCCCTGCTGGCTCTCTGGGCGGGGGACCCATCTCCAGCCGTATGGCCATTTTTGTGCCTGGCACGACGCCAAGTGGGAAAGGGTGGCTTTGAGGCTGAAGGCAGCAGCAAAGCCTGCAGCCCCCCACGTCTGTGGGGCCAAGCAAGCGGTTCCCAAAGAGCTTTAGAACAAGGCATAGTTTTCCCTGCTGGTTCTTTGGGCGGGGGACCCATCTCCAGCCGTATGGCCATTTTTGTGCCTGGCGCGGCGCCAAGTGGGAAAGGGTGGCTTTGAGGCTGAAGGCAGCAGCAAAGCCCGCAGCCCCCAGGTCTGTGGGGCTACGCAAGCGGTTCCCAAAGAGCTTTAGAACAAGGCATAGTTTTCCCTGCTGGCTCTTTAGGCATGGGACCCATCTCCAGCCATAGGCCATTTTTGTGCCTGGAGCAGTGCCAAGTGGGAAAGGGTGGTGTCGAGGCTGAAGGCAGCAGGAAAGCCTGCAGCCCCCAGGTCTGTGGGGCTACGCAAGCGGTTCCCAAAGAGCTTTAGAACAAGGCATAGTTTTCCCTGCTGGCTCTTTGGGCGGGGGACCCATCTGCAGACATATGGCCATTTTTGTGCCTGGGACGACGCCAAGTGGGAAAGGGTGGCTTTGAGGCTGAAGGCAGCAGGAAAGCCTGCAGCCCCCAGGTCTGTGGGGCCAAGCAAGCGGTTCCCAAAGAGCTTTAGAACAAGGCATAGGTTTCCCTGCTGGCTCTTGGGCGGGAGACCCATCTCCAGCCATAGGCCATTTTTGTGCCTGGCACGACGCCAAGTGGGAAAGGGTGGTGTCGAGGCTGAAGGTAGCAGGAAAGCCTGCAGCCCCCAGGTCTGTGGGGCCAAGCAAGCGGTTCCCAAAGAGCTTTAGAACAAGGCATAGTTTTCCCTGCTGGCTCTTTGGGCGGGGGACCCATCTCCAGCCGTATGGCCATTTTTGTGCCTGGCGCGGCGCCAAGTGGGAAAGGGTGGCTTTGAGGCTGAAGGCAGCAGGAAAGCCCGCAGCCCCCAGGTCTGTGGGGCTACGCAAGCAGTTCCCAAAGAGCTTTAGAACAAGGCATAGTTTTCCCTGCTGGCTCTTTAGGCATGGGACCCATCTCCAGCCATAGGCCATTTTTGTGCCTGATAGGGCGCCAAGTGGGAAAGGGTTGCTTTGAGGCTGAAGACAGCAGGAAAGCCCGCAGCCCCCAGGTCTGTGGGGCTACGCAAGCGGTTCCCAAAGAGCTTTAGAACAAGGCATAGTTTTCCCTGCTGGCTCTTTGGGCGGGGGACCCATCTGCAGACATATGGCCATTTTTGTGCCTGGCACGACGCCAAGTGGGAAAGGGTGGCTTTGACGCTGAAGGCAGCAGGAAAGCCCTCAGCCCCCAGGTCTGTGGGGCTACGCAAGCGGTTCCCAAAGAGCTTTAGAACAAGGCATAGTTTTCCCTACTGGCTCTTTGGGCGGGAGACCCATCTCCAGCCATAGGCCATTTTTGTGCCTGGCGCGACACCAAGTGGGAAAGGGTGTTGTCGAGGCTGAAGGCAGCAGGAAAGCCCGCAGCCCCCAGGTCTGTGGGGCCAAGCAAGCGGTTCCCAAAGAGCTTTAGAACAAGGCATAGTTTTCCCTGCTGGCTCTTTGGGCGGGGGACCCATCTCCAGCCATAGGCCATTTTTGTGCCTGATGCGGCGCCAAGTGGGAAAGGGTGGTGTCGAGGCTGAAGGCAGCAGGAAAGCCCGCAGCCCCAAGGTCTGTGGGGCCAAGCAAGCGGTTCCCAAAGAGCTTTAGAACAAGGCATAGTTTTCCCTGCTGGCTCCTTGGGCGGGGGACCCATCTCCAGCCATAGGCCATTTTTGTGCCTGGCGCGACGCCAAGTGGGAAAGGGTGGCTTTGAGGCTAAAGACAGCAGGAAAGCCTGCAGCCCCCAGGTCTGTGGGGCTACGCAAGCGGTTCCCAAAGAGCTTTAGAACAAGGCATAGTTTTCCCTGCTGGCTCCTTGGGCGGGGGACCCATCTCCAGCCGTATGGCCATTTTTGTGCCTGGCGCGGCGCCAAGTGGGAAAGGGTGGTGTCGAGTCTGAAGGCAGCAGGAAAGCCCGCAGCCTCCAGGTCTGTGGGACTACGCAAGCGGTTCCCAAAGAGCTTTAGAACAAGGCCTAGTTTTCCCTGCTGGCTCTTTGGGCGGGGGACCCATCTCCAGCCGTATGGCCATTTTTGAGCCTGGCGCGGCGCCAGGTGGGAAAGGGTGTCTTTGAGGCTGAAGGCAGGAGCAAAGCCTGCAGCCCCCAGGTCTGTGGGGCTACGCAAGCGGTTCCCAAAGAGCTTTAGAACAAGGCATAGTTTTCCCAGCTGGCTCTTAGGGCATGGGACCCATCTCCAGCCATATGGCCATTTTTATGCCTGATGCAGCGCCAAGTGGGAAAGGGTGGCTTTGAGGCTGAAGGCAGCAGGAAAGCCTGCAGCCCCCAGGTCTGTGGGGCTATGGAAGCGGTTCCCAAAGAGCTTTAGAACAAGGCATAGTTTTCCCTGCTGGCTCCTTGGGCTGGAGACCCATCTCCAGCCGTATGGCCATTTTTGTGCCTGGCGCGGCGCCAAGTGGGAAAGGGTGGCTTTGAGGCTGAAGGCAGCAGGAAAGCCCGCAGCCCCCAGGTCTGTGGGGCTACGCAAGCGGTTCCCAAAGAGCTTTAGAACAAGGCATAGTTTTCCCTGCTGTCTCTTTGGGCGGGGGACCCATATCCAGCCATATGGCCATTTTTATGCCTGGCGAAGCGCCAAGTGGGAAAGGGTGGTGTCGAGGCTGAAGGCAGCAGGAAAGCCTGCAGCCCCCAGGTCTCTGGGGCTACGCAAGCGGTTCCCAAAGAGCTTTAGAACAAGGCATAGTTTTCCCTGCTGGCTCTTTGGGCGGGGGACCCATCTCCAGCCGTATGGCCATTTTTGTGCCTGGCCCGGCGCCAAGCGGGAAAGGGTGGCTTTGAGGCTGAAGGCAGCAGGAGAGCCCGCAGCCCCCAGGTCTGTGCGGCGACGCAAGCGGTTCCCAAAGAGCTTTAGAACAAGGCATAGTTTTCCCTGCTGGCTCTTTGGGCGGGGGACCCATCTGCAGACATATGGCCATTTTTGTGCCTGGCACGACGCCAAGTGCGAAAGGGTGGCTTTGAGGCTGAAGGCAGCAGGAAAGCCTGCAGCCCCCAGGTCTGTGGGGCCAAGCAAGCGGTTCCCAAAGAGCTTTAGAACAAGGCATAGTTTTCCCTGCTGGCTCTTTGGGCGGGAGGCCCATCTCCAGCCATAGGCCATTTTTGTGCCTGGCACGACGCCAAGTGGGAAAGGGTGGTGTCGAGGCTGAAGGTAGCAGCAAAGCCTGCAGCCCCCAGGTCTGTGGGGCTACGCAAGCAGTTCCCAAAGAGCTTTAGAACAAGGCATAGTTTTCCCTGCTGGCTCTTTAGGCATGGGACCCATCTCCAGCCATAGGCCATTTTTGTGCCTGATAGGGCGCCAAGTGGGAAAGGGTTGCTTTGAGGCTGAAGACAGCAGGAAAGCCCGCAGCCCCCAGGTCTGTGGGGCTACGCAAGCGGTTCCCAAAGAGCTTTAGAACAAGGCATAGTTTTCCCTGCTGGCTCTTTGGGCGGGGGACCCATCTGCAGACATATGGCCATTTTTGTGCCTGGCACGACGCCAAGTGGGAAAGGGTGGCTTTGACGCTGAAGGCAGCAGGAAAGCCCTCAGCCCCCAGGTCTGTGGGGCTACGCAAGCGGTTCCCAAAGAGCTTTAGAACAAGGCATAGTTTTCCCTACTGGCTCTTTGGGCGGGAGACCCATCTCCAGCCATAGGCCATTTTTGTGCCTGGCGCGACACCAAGTGGGAAAGGGTGTTGTCGAGGCTGAAGGCAGCAGGAAAGCCCGCAGCCCCCAGGTCTGTGGGGCCAAGCAAGCGGTTCCCAAAGAGCTTTAGAACAAGGCATAGTTTTCCCTGCTGGCTCTTTGGGCGGGGGACCCATCTCCAGCCATAGGCCATTTTTGTGCCTGATGCGGCGCCAAGTGGGAAAGGGTCCTGTGGAGGCTGAAGGCAGCAGGAAAGCCCGCAGCCCCAAGGTCTGTGGGGCCAAGCAAGCGGTTCCCAAAGAGCTTTAGAACAAGGCATAGTTTTCCCTGCTGGCTCCTTGGGCGGGGGACCCATCTCCAGCCATAGGCCATTTTTGTGCCTGGCGCGACGCCAAGTGGGAAAGGGTGGCTTTGAGGCTGAAGACAGCAGGAAAGCCTGCAGCCCCCAGGTCTGTGGGGCTACGCAAGCGGTTCCCAAAGAGCTTTAGAACAAGGCATAGTTTTCCCTGCTGGCTCCTTGGGCGGGGGACCCATCTCCAGCCGTATGGCCATTTTTGTGCCTGGCGCGGCGCCAAGTGGGAAAGGGTGGTGTCGAGTCTGAAGGCAGCAGGAAAGCCCGCAGCCTCCAGGTCTGTGGGACTACGCAAGCGGTTCCCAAAGAGCTTTAGAACAAGGCCTAGTTTTCCCTGCTGGCTCTTTGGGCGGGGGACCCATCTCCAGCCGTATGGCCATTTTTGAGCCTGGCGCGGCGCCAGGTGGGAAAGGGTGTCTTTGAGGCTGAAGGCAGGAGCAAAGCCTGCAGCCCCCAGGTCTGTGGGGCTACGCAAGCGGTTCCCAAAGAGCTTTAGAACAAGTCATAGTTTTCCCAGCTGGCTCTTAGGGCATGGGACCCATCTCCAGCCATAGGCCATTTTTGTGCCTGATGCAGCGCCTAGTGGGAAAGGGTGGCTTTGAGGCTGAAGGCAGCAGGAAAGCCTGCAGCCCCCAGGTCTGTGGGGCTATGGAAGCGGTTCCCAAAGAGCTTTAGAACAAGGCATAGTTTTCCCTGCTGGCTCCTTGGGCTGGAGACCCATCTCCAGCCGTATGGCCATTTTTGTGCCTGGCGCGGCGCCAAGTGGGAAAGGGTGGCTTTGAGGCTGAAGGCAGCAGGAAAGCCCGCAGCCCCCAGGTCTGTGGGGCTACGCAAGCGGTTCCCAAAGAGCTTTAGAACAAGGCATAGTTTTCCCTGCTGGCTCTTTGGGCGGGGGACCCATATCCAGCCATATGGCCATTTTTATGCCTGGCGAAGCGCCAAGTGGGAAAGGGTGGTGTCGAGGCTGAAGGCAGCAGGAAAGCCTGCAGCCCCCAGGTCTGTGGGGCTACGCAAGCGGTTCCCAAAGAGCTTTAGAACAAGGCATAGTTTTCCCAGCTGGCTCTTAGGGCGGGGGACCCATCTCCAGCCGTATGGCCATTTTTGTGCCTGGCCCGGCGCCAAGCGGGAAAGGGTGGCTTTGAGGCTGAAGGCAGCAGGAGAGCCCGCAGCCCCCAGGTCTGTGCGGCGACGCAAGCGGTTCCCAAAGAGCTTTAGAACAAGGCATAGTTTTCCCTGCTGGCTCTTTGGGCGGGGGACCCATCTGCAGACATATGGCCATTTTTGTGCCTGGCACGACGCCAAGTGCGAAAGGGTGGCTTTGAGGCTGAAGGCAGCAGGAAAGCCTGCAGCCCCCAGGTCTGTGGGGCCAAGCAAGCGGTTCCCAAAGAGCTTTAGAACAAGGCATAGTTTTCCCTGCTGGCTCTTTGGGCGGGAGACCCATCTCCAGCCATAGGCCATTTTTGTGCCTGGCACGACGCCAAGTGGGAAAGGGTGGTGTCGAGGCTGAAGGTAGCAGCAAAGCCTGCAGCCCCCAGGTCTGTGGGGCCAAGCAAGCGGTTCCCAAAGAGCTTTAGAACAAGGCATAGTTTTCCCTGCTGGCTCTTTGGGCATGGGACCCATCTCCAGCCGTATGGCCATTTTTGTGCCTGGCGCGGCGCCAAGTGGGAAAGGGTGGCTTTGAGGCTGAAGGCAGCAGCAAAGCCCGCAGCCCCCAGGTCTGTGGGGCTACGCAAGCAGTTCCCAAAGAGCTTTAGAACAAGGCATAGTTTTCCCTGCTGGCTCTTTAGGCATGGGACCCATCTCCAGCCATAGGCCATTTTTGTGCCTGATAGGGCGCCAAGTGGGAAAGGGTTGCTTTGAGGCTGAAGACAGCAGGAAAGCCCGCAGCCCCCAGGTCTGTGGGGCTACGCAAGCGGTTCCCAAAGAGCTTTAGAACAAGGCATAGTTTTCCCTGCTGGCTCTTTGGGCGGGGGACCCATCTGCAGACATATGGCCATTTTTGTGCCTGGCACGACGCCAAGTGGGAAAGGGTGGCTTTGACGCTGAAGGCAGCAGGAAAGCCCGCAGCCCCCAGGTCTGTGGGGCCAATCAAGCGGTTCCCAAAGAGCTTTAGAACAAGGCATAGTTTTCCCTGCTGGCTCTTTGGGCGGGGGACCCATCTCCAGCCATAGGCCATTTTTGTGCCTGATGCGGCGCCAAGTGGGAAAGGGTCCTGTGGAGGCTGAAGGCAGCAGGAAAGCCCGCAGCCCCAAGGTCTGTGGGGCCAAGCAAGCGGTTCCCAAAGAGCTTTAGAAGAAGGCATAGTTTTCCCTGCTGGCTCCTTGGGCGGGGGACCCATCTCCAGCCATAGGCCATTTTTGTGCCTGGCGCGACGCCAAGTGGGAAAGGGTGGCTTTGAGGCTGAAGACAGCAGGAAAGCCTGCAGCCCCCAGGTCTGTGGGGCTACGCAAGCGGTTCCCAAAGAGCTTTAGAACAAGGCATAGTTTTCCCTGCTGGCTCCTTGGGCGGGGGACCCATCTCCAGCCGTATGGCCATTTTTGTGCCTGGCGCGGCGCCAAGTGGGAAAGGGTGGTGTCGAGTCTGAAGGCAGCAGGAAAGCCCGCAGCCTCCAGGTCTGTGGGACTACGCAAGCGGTTCCCAAAGAGCTTTAGAACAAGGCCTAGTTTTCCCTGCTGGCTCTTTGGGCGGGGGACCCATCTCCAGCCGTATGGCCATTTTTGAGCCTGGCGCGGCGCCAGGTGGGAAAGGGTGTCTTTGAGGCTGAAGGCAGGAGCAAAGCCTGCAGCCCCCAGGTCTGTGGGGCTACGCAAGCGGTTCCCAAAGAGCTTTAGAACAAGTCATAGTTTTCCCAGCTGGCTCTTAGGGCATGGGACCCATCTCCAGCCATAGGCCATTTTTGTGCCTGATGCAGCGCCTAGTGGGAAAGGGTGGCTTTGAGGCTGAAGGCAGCAGGAAAGCCTGCAGCCCCCAGGTCTGTGGGGCTATGGAAGCGGTTCCCAAAGAGCTTTAGAACAAGGCATAGTTTTCCCTGCTGGCTCCTTGGGCTGGAGACCCATCTCCAGCCGTATGGCCATTTTTGTGCCTGGCGCGGCGCCAAGTGGGAAAGGGTGGCTTTGAGGCTGAAGGCAGCAGGAAAGCCCGCAGCCCCCAGGTCTGTGGGGCTACGCAAGCGGTTCCCAAAGAGCTTTAGAACAAGGCATAGTTTTCCCTGCTGGCTCTTTGGGCGGGGGACCCATATCCAGCCATATGGCCATTTTTATGCCTGGCGAAGCGCCAAGTGGGAAAGGGTGGTTTTGAGGCTGAAGGCAGCAGGAAAGCCTGCAGCCCCCAGGTCTGTGGGGCTACGCAAGCGGTTCCCAAAGAGCTTTAGAACAAGGCATAGTTTTCCCTGCTGGCTCTTTGGGCGGGGGACCCATCTCCAGCCGTATGGCCATTTTTGTGCCTGGCCCGGCGCCAAGCGGGAAAGGGTGGCTTTGAGGCTGAAGGCAGCAGGAGAGCCCGCAGCCCCCAGGTCTGTGCGGCTACGCAAGCGGTTCCCAAAGAGCTTTAGAACAAGGCATAGTTTTCCCTGCTGGCTCTTTGGGCGGGGGACCCATCTCCAGCCGTATGGCCATTTTTGTGCCTGGCGCGGTGCGTCGTGGGAAAGGGTGGTTTTGAGGCTGAAGGCAGCAGGAAAGCCTGCCGTCCGAGGGTTTCTTAATGCCTTTTCTTAATGATGTCTCCACAGTGTGAAGTTTTGCAGGATTTGAAAAAGTAATAGACACAGTGAAATTGAGTCTATTGGAAACTTCCATACTTTTCCCTCCCTCTAAAATCTCTGGTGTCCTGTAGTATCCACTGCCTGCAACTGCTGTTGCAGGAGCAGCCAGATTGGTATCAAATTTAGAAAAAAGGGACATCATTAAGAGGATTCACTCGCCTTATTTTTCACCGGTGTGGCCAGTAAAGGAACCAAAAAGGCAATGGCATTTCACAGTAGATTACGGAAAATTAAACGCCAACACTGCACCTCTGACCGCTGCTGTTCCGAATATCGCGGAAATTGTGACAATGATAAAAGGAGCTGCCCATCCTTGCAGGGTTGCCTTAGATTTTAAAGACATATTTTTTTATGATTCTCCTCCTTGAGCAGGACAAAGCGCAGTTTGCATTCACATGGAAAGGAGTGCAATATACCTTTAACCGCTTTCCACAAGGATACAAACATTCCCCCACTATTGCCCATAATGCTTTGGCTAAAGTGCTATCAGAGATTCCTGTTTCACAGGGATGTACAATATACCAATATATTATTGATGACATCTTAATAGGGGAGAGAACCAAGAAAGTGTACAAGACATGATGGAAAACATCCGAAAAACATTATCAGATTTGGGATTGGAAATTCCCGACTCAAAGTGTCAGGGACCCGCACAGGAAGTTAAATTCCTGGGGGTCTGGTGGATTAAGGGAGCTGCTTCTGTCCCTCAGGATACCCTGAAAAAATAGAACATGGACAGAATCCTTCCAGCACGAAGGAGTTACAGCAAGTCCTGGGAACTTTAAGTTATTAGCGTAAACACATCCCTGGCTTTTCCATCATTGCTCGCCCCCTTTATTGTTTGCTCAAAAAAGGTAAATCCTGGGAGTCGACTGAACAACATACTAATGCACTAGAATTGCTAATAAAAGAGCTAAGGTTATTCCAACAACTTGGCCCCATACATCCAACTGACCCTGTCCATGTAGAATGGGGGCTCAGTGAACATGGTTCCCGTTGTAATTTATGCCAGAAGGGACCAGCAGGACCGGAGAGACCATTAGAATTTAGCTCTCACGCCTTTAATGATACTGAGAGCAGCTATTCAGACCTGGAGAAGGGTTTACTGTCCCTGGTGCGAGCATTGCAACGAGCAGAGCAGATAAGGAGATAACAGAGCGTGATTGTTCGGGGCCCTTTTCGCCTCCCAGATGTGGTCCTTAAAGGGACACCACCACCAGCTGGCATTGCCCAGAAACCCACAGTTCGAAAGTGGTATGCTTATTTAGAAGGCATTAATGATATCATGCCAATCTCTGAAGGTAGTATCAAAGTATCCGTGCTCCAGAAGGATAGAGATGGTGCCCTATTGTTCCAATCCCCACCAAACAGACCATCTCCAATCCAAGAAGCACCTCCTCTGAAAGCAGGCAGTGATCTTACAGGAGTGTGGTTTACTGGTGTGTCATCTCACCGTGAGAACAGCAAGTGGAAATACAAGGCCGTAGCACTGGAAGTAGCAACGGGGGAAAGAGCAATTGAAACAGGAGAAGGTAGGGCACAAGTAGGGGAACTCAGAGCCGTCCTACTAGCTGCACAACATGGAGCTACTTACATTTACACTGACTCATATGCTGTTTTTAAAGGAGCCACTGAATGGCTAGGACACTGGGCAGCCAACGATTGGCAGGTGAATAGAGTCCCAATCTGGGAGACAGACAGTTGGAAGCAACTGTTGGAAATAGGAGGACAGAGACCATTGCACATTGCTTGGGTAAAAGGCCACGATCGTTCAAACTCGATCACTGCTCAGTTCAACCAACAGGTAGATAGCCTCACGCGGCTACAACAAATTGACACTGTAGATGATGGTCGGGAATGGTTACATATTAAGCCTGGCCACACAGGCCGTGCTGATCTGTATCAGGAAGGTCTAGCCCGGGGGTGGCCTGTGTCGGTTAAGCTGTGCGAACAAGTAGTAACTGCCTGGTCACAATGTCGCCTACGACTCAGCAAAGATCATCCGAGTAAGGCGCCTCCCTTACACATGCGGGACAAGAAAATGTTGTGGCATTCATGGCAGATTGATTATATTGGGCCCTTGAGATCATCAGGTGGGAAAAGATATGTCCTAGTCGGAGTGGAGATTATCTCCAGCCTCAGTATGGCCACTGGCTTCAAATCAGCTGCTGGGGACAACACAGTGAAAGGCCTAACAGGGTGGTTCAGCACACTTCCCCTTCCCGAGGAAATCCAAAGTGATAACGGTTCACACTTTACCGCTACAGTGGTACAAGATTGGGCCAAAGAAGAAGGGATTCGATGGGTATTTCATACTCCCTATTATCCTCAGGCTAATGGCATTGTTGAATGCACCAACGGATTGGTTAAGCGTTTTGCAAAAACTCATAAATCATAAGGGAAGGTGAAGAAGGCACCTTGCCCACCGAAATTCGAAAAGTAATATGGGATAACGCAATTGAATTTGAGAGAAAATTTCAATCCTGGTGGTATCTGGTTAATTTCACCTACGATCCCACTGAGAGCAAAGCCACAGCTTTTGTCTTAACGATACGCAATGCCTCAGTATCCACCATATACCCAATCATCGCACTGGGGTTGAATCACCAAGGAGCTCTACTCTATCCAACACAGCACAGAGGTTGGGCACGACAAAATGAGACTAAATGGCAAACTGCTGATGTTGACGCATGCGTTTCACGAGACCAACAAGGATTCATTTGTGAGAGTAATACTCTCAAAGCACAAGACCTTTGTCTTGACACCAACCAGAATGCTTGTCACTTTGAGACACATCCCGATGAAACCCCAGAGACTGTGCTTGACTATATTGGGAAAGGGTGCGTTAGCATGAGGTCTCCCTGTAGTCTTGTATTATAGACGAGAAAGGCTTGAGACCATGGCCACTCTGGGTCTCTTTGACTACAAACAACAGGGAATAAAAAGGTGAAACTGAATAGCATCAATTCCATCTGCCAATTCGTCATTTTAGAATTTGGGCCTCCAAATAGCCATACATCATAAAAGTAGTATTATTGCCAGGTTCAATGTCAGGATTCCCTGGAGACATTCAAAGGTAGCGTAGGCCAATCCGTCTGTACAGCTCATCCAAGGTTCCTGTAAGACATAAAGGAAAAGAAAATCTGCTCGGTCTTATTCGACCGACGGGGTTAAAAAGAAGGTGCGGTCCACCGGGTGCTGATCCGGTGTATCTTCCCTGAACAATCCTTGGCTTCCCATGCATAGGGATTTTTGGGAGTAGCTAGCACCATTGGCACCGTCCCATTTTGAGGCATTTTCACTAGCACAGGTAGTCCAGGGTGAAATCTTCCGGGGTATTTTCCCGGTTCATTGGCAGCCTTTGGCGAGATAATATTGGCAGGTACACAGAAAGCTTTCATTTTAGGACAGCCGTCTCCACTCCATTTGTTATTTAGTTGATAGATGGCATCATCCAATCGCAAATGCCAACCAGGTTCATGACTTTTTGCAAAACGCTTAACCAATCTATTGGTGCGTTCAACAATGCCATTAGCCTGGGGATAATAGGGAGTATGAAATACCCATCGAATCCCTTCTTCCTTGGCCCAATCTTGTACCACCGAAGCCGTAAAGTGTGAAACGTTATCACTCTGGATTTCGTCGGGAAGGGGAAGTGTGCTGAACCACCCTGTTAGGCCTTTCACTGTGTTGTCCCTCGTAGCTGGTTTGAAACTGCTGGCCATACTGAGGCTGGAGATAATCTCCACTCCTACCAGGACATATCTTTTCCCACCTGATGATCTCAAGGGCCCAATATAATCAAGCTGCCATGAATGCCACAACGCTTTCTTGTCCCGCATGTGTAAGGGAGGCGCCTTACTCGGATGATCTTTGCTGAGTCGTAGGCGACATTGTGAACAGGCAGTTACTATTTGTTCGCACAGCTTAACTGACACAAGCCACCCACCTTCCCGATACAGGTCAGGACGGCCTGTGCGGCCACGTTTAACATGTAACGATTCAAGTAAGCGTTCCCATTCCCGACCATCATCTACAATGTCAATTTGTTGTAGCCGCGTGAGGCCATCTACCTGTTGGTTGAACTGAGCAGTGATCGAGTTTGAACGATCGTGGCCTTTTACCCAAGCAATGTGCAATGGTCTCTGTCCTCCTATTTCCAACAGTTGCTTCCAATTATCTGTCTCCCAAACTGGGACTCTATTCACCTGCCAATCGTTGGCTGCCCAGTGTCCTAGCCATTCAGTGGCTCCTTTAAGAACAGCATATGACTCAGCGTAAAAGGAGGTGGCTCCATGTTGTGCAGCTAGTAGGACAGCTCTGAGTTCCCCTACCCTCCCCTATTTCAATTGCTCTTTCTCCCGTTGTTACTTCCAGTGCTACGGCCTTATATTTGCACTTATTTTTTTAACGGTGAGATGACGCACCAGTAAACCACACTCCTCTAAGATCACTGCTGTCCCTCAAAGGAGGTGCTTCTTGGATCGGAGATGGTCTGTTTGGTGGGGATTGGAACAATAGGGCACCATCTATATCCTTTGGTATCCTTGTGAAGTAGCCTTGGATACTTTAACACTGCCTTCAGAGACTGGCTTGATTTCATTAATGCCTTCTAAATAAGCATACCACTTTCGAACTGTAGGTCTCTGGGCAATGCCAGCTGGTGGTGGTGTCCCTTTAAGGACCACATCTGGGAGGCGAAAAGGTCCCAGGAAAGATCACACTCTGTTCTCTTCTTATCTGCTCTGCTCGTTGCAACGCTCGCACCAGGGACAGTAAACCCTTCTCCAGGTCTGAATAGCTGCATTCAGTATCATTGAAGGAGTGGGAGCAAAATTCTAATGGTCTCTCCGGTCCTGCTGGTCCCTTCTGCCATAAATTACAACGGGAACCATGTTCACTGAGCCCCCATTCTACATGGACAGGGTCAGTTGGATGTATGGGGCCAAGTTGTTGGAATAACCTTAGCTCCTTTATTAGTAATTGCAGAGCATTAGTGTGTTGTTCAGTCCACACCCAGGATTTACCCTTTTTTGGCAAGCTATGAAGGGGGCGAGCAATGATGGAAAAGCCAGGGATGTGTTTACGCCAATAACTTAAAGTTCCCAGGACCTGCTGTAACTCCTTCGTGCTGGAAGGATTCTGTCCATGTTCTATTTTTTCAGGGTATCCTGAGGGACAGAAGCAGCTCCCTTAATCCACCAGACCCCCAGGAATTTAACTTCCTGTGCGGGTCCCTGACACTTTGAGTCGGGTCTACGTGAGGCACCCACTAACACTTCTGCCCTAGTCATTCGCTGCTCTCCCGGCAACCAGAGGTTAATTTTTGCAGTGGGGCATGTTTTTACCACACCATCAATTCCTGTGAAGTTGACTCTGCGTCGGGTGGGATTTATACCTAGAAGTTGTGCTGTTTCGTTAGTGATTGCAGACATTTGGGCTCCGGTATCAATAATAAAATTTACCAATATCTTCCGGGGTCCAACAGGAATGACAATAACAGGTTCGGAGTCTTTATGAGAGCGCCATTGGATTGCTAGTACCTGCCCGACAGGGTTGCTCAGTGCCCTCCCCGGGGATAGGAGTGTTGTGGCTGGGACTCTGTCAAATCAATCAAGTTATGTTCCGGTGCAGAAGGCACAGTTTTCTCACGGCTTGGGGATTCTCTGGTTAGACTTTTCTCCCCAGCCGCATTATTCTTTCTAGGTAGAGATTGGACTAGCGTACGGAGATCTCCCGTAGGGTCACCGTGCAAGAATTGTCGGGGCACCCCTAATTGTAGGGCTTTACGCCACAACTCATTCCGGTCCTTATCAGGCTTAAACCTTCCCTCTGATTTAGGGTTTTGAGTGTGAGTTTGGACTTGGCGAACCTTTCGCGGGTGTTCGGAGGATTTCTCACTAGTTTGGCTGGCCCAGCCCATTCGGCGCCCATATTGATCTATTTCCTGTACATTCCAGGTGGGCATGTAGTGACGACGGCCCCGCCCATGAGCACCCCGAGCATCCCGTATACGATCTTGAGTGCGAACAAGGAACGGTTTCAGGCAATCGGGAAGACCACGGATGAGAGGGGCTAATCGATCGGGGTCGATAGGGGCTGACATTGGGGATTTCCGAAATTCCTCTCTGTCATACATGGCTTGCAGACAAGCTGCTTTCCGTACAGCCGCAAACAGATCAGAGTAGCCTGTAGCTCTAATCTCTAACGGCTCCCCCCTCTCTCGCGGATCCATACCCCTTGCCCAATAGGCTGCTCGAGCGGTTAGGGAATAATTATGATCCCCAGGCATAGTGGTTAAAAACACTCCTGGTCCCCAAGAGTCTCCTGCTTCTTCCTCACTCAGCATAATTCTGCCCCCCCCTTCAGAAGAAACTCGCCACACGTACTCAACAGCTGACTCTTCTGGTCGCCTCGAATATTTCTCCCTTATTTTTGTTAACTCGGTTGGTGTCCATGGAACGGTACGCACAGTGGTGTGAATTTCATCACCATCATCAACTGCAGTTTCAGTTTTAACCAGAGGACGTAAAGGAAAAACTTGGGATTTCAAAGTAAAAGTCCTTTCCTCCTCATCTTCTTCGTCATCCTCACTATTAGACAAAAAAATCTCCGGTCTGGGTTCCGGAATTTGGATAACACATTAACTTACGAATCTGTTGGACCTGGGTCGAGGGCTGCATTTTATCTAAGAGCCCGGTCACCCTTTCAATAACATTTTAAGTTGGCGATTTTCACTCCCAAGTTGAGCATTCCGGTTTCCTAAACATTCATTCTCACTCACAAGCTTATCGACTTGAGTTCTTAATCTTTCTCCTGTCTCCTTTTGCAAGGCTAATGATGACTTCAGCACCTCATTCTCCGATTTCAGGGTTGCATATTCTACAGCTGAAATCAGATTAGGAGCGGGGGTTTCTCTAGCTTCTTGTTGTGCACAAGATAAACAGGCGCCTAACACAGCACAAATCACACCCTTGCCTTTCCCCGCTCTGAGCTTCTGTGAAACCCGACGCTCTTCAATACGTTCCACCACTTTCTCTTCATCCTTCCAAAATTTTTGGGCCCACTCCTTCCCACCCTGGGAAGGGGCACAATCATATTTTTGCAGCAGTTTATCCATGGCAATCCTGCCGACTACGCCAAATTCTGTTGCGTGAAACGGGGCCAAGCGGTTTTGGCAGAAGATAAACCCCCTTGCGTTCTAACACTCCTCACCGAGGTGGGAGGCCAGGTGCGGCTGGGTTTCAATTCTGAGTGATGCCCAATTCAGCACTATCAGCCCAATCGCGTTTAATATGTGTTAAACTATTACGATTTGGAGACACTAATAGTGGGCTGCACCTTCAGTCTAGTCGTGCTCCTGAACCAGCACGGCCTCTCTCAAGTTTTGGTCGCGTTCAGTGAGAAAGCGAAACGACTAGCTACTGAAACAGTGCAGTTTATTTAAACAACAGATATACAGGTTCTTTAGGATTGCCGGTGATAAATACACTGTCTGCAAAGCACGTGCAAATAAAGACATTGTTAAATAGACAAACGCGCGACAAAATTATAAACGATACAGCCTGGCTATAAATGTAGGGTAGAGATTCTCTAGAGAAATTTCTAGAGTCCCCGAGAAAGCACTCGGTGTAATCAAAGTCTTACCCAAAGGCGTCCTTATGAGGGGGAAGAAAGGCTCAGCCCGTCGACTGATCCCAGAAAACAGCGGTGGGATTCTTCGCGATGGTGTCTTCCCAGACATTCCCCCTCTCTTGGGCTATTTTTATATTATTTTTTTAACTTCAAAGTGGAGTTTGAGTGACTTTAGTCATATGTACTTTTATTATGATTAATGTACTCAAGGAGGAGTGTTCACACCTCGGGGGCGGATAGCCTCCGGGATGGAGGTGTGTTTTGGTACATTGTGGTGAGCAAAGTTCGCACAAAAGGACAGCATTTCATCAACATTTGACGAAATGTTGGCTCGGGTGGCGTGTAGGCCGCTTATCAGTTCCGTAGTACCATCTCGTCCCCATATCTGCTATTCGTCACAAGGGAAGGCCACGGAACAAGCGCGTTCCGTTCCATCCCTCGTGTAGTTTCGCAAACAACCTTGTACAGGGAATCACAGCTGTTGCATTCTTCGTGTGCTAGCTGCGGCTGTATTCTACCTCAGAAGCCTCTTGATTTTATGACTTTCCTTAATGTGTGAACAATGCTGTATTTTTGTATTCTTGGCCAATTTAGTAATTATTCCACAAGAACACACATTGGTTGCCGATTTATCAACGGGTCTAATCACCACAGGCCAACTGTAATCAAAACCATCTATGTAGACTCTACCAAAGCGGACAAATACAACACTGATTGTTACAAAATTATGGAGCCAAATTCAGATTGCTGGCACAATTTCACTTTCATCAAACCTACAGTAGTGTACTGTATTTGGGGCTACAAGGGCACAGAATTGTTATTTGAATTTATGATTGACTCAAATACACCTGAACTTGCTGAAATGAATCCAGAACCTACACCCCACAAACTCTCAAAGGCTCTCTCTTCTAAGAGAAAAAAAAAAAAAACACCTCTCTCTTTTCTAAGCCCTCCATTAGACTAACTCCTTACATTTTCAACATTGGCCCTTACGTTATTAAACACACACAGGTCAACAACAGGTACTGTTTAATCCCACATATTCCCTCAAACGAGCAGAATTGTCAATGCAGATTAAAATCTCTGCGATCAAACCCACCTGCTTACCATTCCTGAGTACATCTTATGCAGAATGGTCAGCATGGTTACGCAAACGAACTCTTGCCACTTCACACGGACGGAAGAGGGATGCGACTGGTATCTTAGGAACAGGCCTGGGAGTCTTGAATAGTATAGATGCTGAGATACTTGCCAACAAACTAGTCACAACCGCTACTGATCTGGACAAATTAAGACATCCCCTACAGTCCTCTCTATTAGCATTGGGAAACCACCAACGGCTTTTATCGAATATATTGCCTCAATGGGAAGAAACGGGTGAAAAAGACCATCAGCTGATCACAGATGCACTTGGTACAACTCAAACCAATGTTTCCTTGGCTCTTAGTTGTATCCAAGCCCAATTGTGGATGCAATCTATGACAGCCGCAATCATAAGGGAAGGTAAAGAAGGCACCTTGCCCACCGAAATTCGAAAAGTAATATGGGATAACGCAATTGAATTTGAGAAAAAATTTCAGTCCAGGTGGTATCTGGTTAATTTCACCTACGATCCCACTGAGAGCAAAGCCACAGCTTTTGTCTTAACGATACGCAATGCCTCCGTATACACCACATACCCAATCATCGCACTGGGGTTGAATCACCAAGGAGCTCTACTCTATCCAACACAGCACAGAGGTTGGGCACGACAAAATGAGACTAAATGGCAAACTGCTGATGTTGACGCATGCGTTTCACGAGACCAACAAGGATTCATTTGTGAGAGTAATACTCTCAAAGCACAAGACCTTTGTCTTGACACCAACCAGAATGCTTGTCACTTTGAGACACATCCCGATGAAACCCCAGAGACTGTGCTTGACTATATTGGGAAAGGGTGCGTTAGCATGAGGTCTCCCTGTAGTCTTGTATTCAGAGATGACATAGTAATCACTCAAATCTTTGTGTTTGAACTTTACTAACACAAAGTTACGGGATGCGACTTCAATTATTAAGCTCCTGTTACGTCTTTTCAATTGCTACAACCTAATTATACGTTGATTCGAGATTGTTGCCTGCCCCTATCGGAATGAATCTCTCCCTGGTGAAGAAGCTGCTAAAACACAATGAATTGAAGCGACTCTTGAAAGAGGCCCAAGAAAATAGACAGACAACTTTGATTACCGTCCATCATCAGGTTGAAGAAATACACAAAGCGTTGGAAAGAGTGAAGAGAGGCGAAGGACATAGATGGGGAGATCCTCTTTTTGGATGGTCACCGACAGTTACAGGACTTTATAACAAGATGCTTCACTCTGTTGTTGTTTTACTAATACTCACTGTATTGTGCTTTACTTAGACAATTGTTTTGCATGTTAGACTTTGGATTATGATGAAAAGTTTAAATCGCTTGATCACTCCGCGAGAAGGATTTCCACTTGATATCCCTCAGCACAAGAACACATGTGATCTTTCTTATCAGTGTTGAGTACGTCGACCTTGACTGACTGTAGACAAAGCTTTCCCTGCAGGCTCTTTGCGCGGGGGACCCATCTCCAGCCGTATGGCCATTTTTGTGCCTGGCGCGGCGCCAAGTGGGAAAGGGTGGTTTTGAGGCTGAAGGCAGCAGGAAAGCCCGCAGCCCCCAGGTCTGTGGGGCTACGCAAGCGGTTCCCAAAGAGCTTTAGAACAAGGCATAGTTTTCCCTGCTGGCTCCTTGGGCGGGGGACCCATCTCCAGCTGTATGGCCATTTTTGTGCCTAGCGCGACGCCAAGTGGGAAAGGGTGGCTTTGAGGCTGAAGGCAGCAGCAAAGCCTGCAGCCCCCAGGTCTGTGGGGCTACGCAAGCGGTTCCCAAAGAGCTTTAGAACAAGGCATAGTTTTCCCTGCTGGCTCTTTGGGCGGGGGACCCATCTCCAGCCGTATGGCCATTTTTGAGCCTGGCGCGGCGCCAAGTGGGAAAGGGTGGTTTTGAGGCTGAAGGCAGCAGCAAAGCCTGCAGCCCTAAGGTCTGTGGGGCTACGCAAGCGGTTCCCAAAGAGCTTTAGAACAAGGCATAGTTTTCCCTGCTGGCTCTTTGGGCGGGGGACCCATCTCCAGCCGTATGGCCATTTTTGTGCCTGATAGGGCGCCAAGTGGGAAAGGGTGGTGTCGAGGCTGAAGACAGCAGGAAAGCCCGCAGCCCCCACGTCTGTGGGGCCAAGCAAGCAGTTCCCAAAGAGCTTTAGAACAAGGCATAGTTTTCCCTGCTGGCTCTTTGGGCATGGGACCCATCTCCACCCATAGGCCATTTTTGTGCCTGATAGGGCGCCAAGTGGGAAAGGGTGGCTTTGAGGCTAAAGACAGCAGGAAAGCCTGCAGCTCCCAGGTCTGTGGGGCTATGCAAGAGGTTCCCAAAGAGCTTTAGAACAAGGCATAGTTTTCCCTGCTGGCTCTCTGGGCGGGGGACCCATCTCCAGCCGTATGGCCATTTTTGAGCCTGGCGCGGCGCCAAGTGGGAAAGGGTGGTGTCGAGGCTAAAGGCAGCAGGAAAGCCCGCAGCCCCCAGGTCTGTGGGGCTACGCAAGCGGTTCCCAAAGAGCTTTAGAACAAGGCATAGTTTTCCCTGCTGGCTCTTTGGGTGGGGGACCCATCTCCAGACGTATGGCTATTTTTGTGCCTGGCGCGGTGCGTAGTGGCATAGGGTGGTGTCGAGGCTGAAGGCAGCAGGAAAGCCCGCAGCCCCCACGTCTGTGGGCCCAAGCAAGCGGTTCCCAGAGAGCTTTAGAACAAGGCATAGTTTTCCCTGCTGGCTCTTTGGGCGGGGGACCCATCTCCAGCCATATGGCCATTTTTGTGCCTGGCGCGGTGCGTAGTGGGAAAGGGTGGTTTTGAGGCTGAAGGCAGCAGGAAAGCCCGCAGCCCCCAGGTCTGTGGGTCCAAGCAAGCGGTTCCCAAAGAGCTTTAGAACAAGGCATAGTTTTCCCTGCTGGCTCTTTGGGCATGGGACCCATCTCCAGCCATAGGCCATTTTTGTGCCTGGCACGGCGCCAAGTGGGAAAGGGTGGCTTTGAGGCTGAAGGCAGCAGCAAAGCCCGCAGCCCCCAGGTCTGTGGGGCTACGCAAGCGGTTCCCAAAGAGCTTTAGAACAAGGCATAGTTTTCCCTGCTGGCTCTTTGGGCGGGGGACCCATCTCCAGCCGTATGGCCATTTTTGTGCCTGATAGGGCGCCAAGTGGGAAAGGCTGGTGTCGAGGCTGAAGGCAGCAGGAAATCCCGCAGCCCCCAGGTCTGTGGGGCTACGCAAGCGGTTCCCAAAGAGCTTTAGAACAAGGCATAGTTTTCCCTGCTGGCTCTTTGGGCGGGGGACCCATCTCCAGCCGTATGGCCATTTTTGTGCCTGATAGGGCGCCAAGTGGGAAAGGGTGGCTTTGAGGCTGAAGACAGCAGAAAAGCCCGCAGCCCCCAGGTCTGTGGGGCTATGCAAGCGGTTCCCAAAGAGCTTTAGAACAAGGCATAGTTTTCCCTGCTGGCTCTTTGGGCGGGGGACCCATCTCCAGCCGTATGGCCATTTTTGTGCCTGGCGCGGCGCCAAGTGGGAAAGGGTGGTGTCGAGGCTGAAGGCAGCAGGAAAGCCTGCAGCCCCCAGGTCTGTGGGGCTACGCAAGCGGTTCCCAAAGAGCTTTAGAACAAGGCATAGTTTTCCCTGCTGGCTCTCTGGGCGGGGACCCATCTCCAGCCGTATGGCCATTTTTGAGCCTGGCGCGGCGCCAGGTGGGAAAGGGTGGCTTTGAGGCTGAAGGCAGCAGGAGAGCCCGCAGCCCCCAGGTCTGTGCGGCGACGCAAGCGGTTCCCAAAGAGCTTTAGAACAAGGCATAGTTTTCCCTGCTGGCTCTTTGGGCGGGGGACCCATCTCCAGCCGTATGGCCATTTTTGTGCCTGGCGCGGCGCCAAGTGGGAAAGGGTGGTGTCGAGGCTGAAGGCAGCAGGAAAGCCCGCAGCCCCCAGGTCTGTGGTGCTACGCAAGCGGTTCCCAAAGAGCTTTAGAACAAGGCATAGTTTTCCCTGCTCGCTCTTTGGGCGGGGGACCCATCTCCAGCCGTATGGCCATTTTTGTGCCTGGCGAAGCCCCAAGAGGGAAAGGGTGGCTTTGAATCTGAAGGCAGCAGGAAAGCCTGCAGCCCCCAGGTCTGTGGGGCTACGCAAGCGGTTCCCAAAGAGCTTTAGAACAAGGCATAGTTTTCCCTGCTGGCTCTTTGGGCAGGGGACCCATCTCCAGCCGTATGGCCATTTTTGTCCCTGGCCCGGCGCCAAGTGGGAAAGGGTGGTGTTGAGGCTGAAGGCAGCAGCAAAGCCCGCAGCCCCCAGGTCTGTGGGGCTACGCAAGCGGTTCCCAAAGAGCTTTAGAACAAGGCATAGTTTTCCCTGCTGGCTCTTTGGGCGGGGGACCCATCTCCAGCCGTATTGCCATTTTTGTGCCTGGCGCGGCGCCAAGTGGGAAAGGGTGGTTTTGAGGCTGAAGGCAGCAGGAAAGCCCGCAGCCCCCACGTCTGTGGGGCCAAGCAAGCGGTTCCCAAAGAGCTTTAGAACAAGGCATAGTTTTCCCTGCTGGCTCTTTGCGCCTGGGACCCATCTCCAGCCATAGGCCATTTTTGTGCTTGATAGGGCGCCAAGTGGGAAAGGGTTGCTTTGAGGCTGAAGGCAGCAGGAAAGCCTGCAGCCCCCAGGTCTGTGGGGCTACGCAAGCGGTTCCCAAAGAGCTTTAGAACAAGGCATAGTTTTCCCTGCTGGCTCTTTGGGCGGGGGACCCATCTCCAGCCGTATGGCCATTTTTGTGCCTGATAGGGCGCCAAGTGGGAAAGGGTGGTGTCGAGGCTGAAGACAGCAGGAAAGCCCGCAGCCCCCACGTCTGTGGGGCCAAGCAAGCAGTTCCCAAAGAGCTTTAGAACAAGGCATAGTTTTCCCTGCTGGCTCTTTGGGCGGGGGACCCATCTCCAGCCGTATGGCCATTTTTGTGCCTGATAGGGCGCCAAGTGGGAAAGGGTGGCTTTGAGGCTGAAGACAGCAGGAAAGCCTGCAGCTCCCAGGTCTGTGGGGCTATGCAAGAGGTTCCCAAAGAGCTTTAGAACAAGGCATAGTTTTCCCTGCTGGCTCTTTGGGCGGGGGACCCATCTCCAGCCGTATGGCCATTTTTGTGCCTGGCGCGGCGCCAAGTGGGAAAGGGTGGCTTTGAGGATGAAGGCAGCAGGAAAGCCCGCAGCCCCCAGGTCTGTGGGGCTACGCAAGCGGTTCCCAAAGAGCTTTAGAACAAGGCATAGTTTTCCCTGCTGGCTCTTTGGGTGGGGGACCCATCTCCAGACGTATGGCTATTTTTGTGCCTGGCGCGGTGCGTAGTGGCATAGGGTGGTGTCGAGGCTGAAGGCAGCAGGAAAGCCCGCAGCCCCCACGTCTGTGGGCCCAAGCAAGCGGTTCCCAGAGAGCTTTAGAACAAGGCATAGTTTTCCCTGCTGGCTCTTTGGGCGGGGGACCCATCTCCAGCCATATGGCCATTTTTGTGCCTGGCGCGGTGCGTAGTGGGAAAGGGTGGTTTTGAGGCTGAAGGCAGCAGGAAAGCCCGCAGCCCCCAGGTCTGTGGGGCCAAGCAAGCGGTTCCCAAAGAGCTTTAGAACAAGGCATAGTTTTCCCTGCTGGCTCTTTGGGCATGGGACCCATCTCCAGCCGTATGGCCATTTTTGAGCCTGGCGCGGCGCCAGGTGGGAAAGGGTGGCTTTGAGGCTGAAGGCAGGAGCAAAGCCTGCAGCCCCCAGGTCTGTGGTGCTACGCAAGCGGTTCCCAAAGAGCTTTAGAACAAGGCATAGTTTTCCCTGCTGGCTCTTTGGGCGGGGGACCCATCTCCAGCCGTATGGCCATTTTTGTGCCTGATAGGGCGCCAAGTGGGAAAGGCTGGTGTCGAGGCTGAAGGCAGCAGGAAATCCCGCAGCCCCCAGGTCTGTGGGGCTACGCAAGCGGTTCCCAAATAGCTTTAGAACAAGGCATAGTTTTCCCTGCTGGCTCTTTGGGCGGGGGACCCATCTGCAGCCGTATGGCCATTTTTGTGCCTGATAGGGCGCCAAGTGGGAAAGGGTGGCTTTGAGGCTGAAGACAGCAGGAAAGCCCGCAGCCCCCAGGTCTGTGGGGCTATGCAAGCGGTTCCCAAAGAGCTTTAGAACAAGGCATAGTTTTCCCTGCTGGCTCTTTGGGCGGGGGACCCATCTCCAGCCGTATGGCCATTTTTGTGCCTGGCGCGGCGCCAAGTGGGAAAGGGTGGTGTCGAGGCTGAAGGCAGGAGCAAAGCCTGCAGCCCCCATGTCTGTGGGGCTACGCAAGCGGTTCCCAAAGAGCTTTAGAACAAGGCATAGTTTTCCCTGCTGGCTCTCTGGGCGGGGACCCATCTCCAGCCGTATGGCCATTTTTGAGCCTGGCGCGGCGCCAGGTGGGAAAGGGTGGCTTTGAGGCTGAAGGCAGCAGCAAAGCCTGCAGCCCCCAGGTCTGTGGGGCTACGCAAGCGGTTCCCAAAGAGCTTTAGAACAAGGCATAGTTTTCCCTGCTGGCTCTTAGGGCGGGGGACCCATCTCCAGCCGTATGGCCATTTTTGTGCCTGGCGCGGCGCCAAGTGGGAAAGGGTGGTGTCGAGGCTGAAGGCAGCAGGAAAGCCCGCAGCCCCCAGGTCTGTGGTGCTACGCAAGCGGTTCCCAAAGAGCTTTAGAACAAGGCATAGTTTTCCCTGCTCGCTCTTTGGGCGGGGGACCCATCTCCAGCCGTATGGCCATTTTTGTGCCTGGCGAAGCCCCAAGAGGGAAAGGGTGGCTTTGAATCTGAAGGCAGCAGGAAAGCCCGCAGCCCCCAGGTCTGTGCGGCTACGCAAGCGGTTCCCAAAGAGCTTTAGAACAAGGCATAGTTTTCCCTGCTGGCTCTTTTGGCAGGGGACCCATCTCCAGCCGTATGGCCATTTTTGTGCCTGGCGCGGCGCCAAGTGGGAAAGGGTGGTGTTGAGGCTGAAGGCAGCAGCAAAGCCCGCAGCCCCCAGGTCTGTGGGGCTACGCAAGCGGTTCCCAAAGAGCTTTAGAACAAGGCATAGTTTTCCCTGCTGGCTCTCTGGGCGGGGGACCCATCTGCAGCCGTATGGCCATTTTTGAGCCTGGAGCAGTGCCAAGTGGGAAAGGGTGGTTTTGAGGGTGAAGGCAGCAGGAAAGCCCGCAGCCCCCAGGTCTGTGGGGCTACGCAAGCGGTTCCCAAAGAGCTTTAGAACAAGGCATAGTTTTCCCTGCTGGCTCTTTGGGCGGGGGACCCATCTCCAGCCGTATGGCCATTTTTGTGCTTGATAGGGCGCCAAGTGGGAAAGGGTGGCTTTGAGGCTGAAGGCAGCAGGAAAGCCTGCAGCCCCCAGGTCTGTGGGGCTACGCAAGCAGTTCCCAAAGAGCTTTAGAACAAGGCATAGTTTTCCCTGCTGGCTCTTTGTTCGGGGGACCCATCTCCAGCCATAGGCCATTTTTGTGCCTGGCGCGGCGCCCAGTGGGAAAGGGTGGCTTTGAGGCTTGAAGGCAGCAGGAAAGCCCGCAGCCCCCAGGTCTGTGGGGCTACGCAAGCGGTTCCCAAAGACCTTTAGAACAAGGCATAGTTTTCCCTGCTGGCTCTCTGGGCGGGGGACCCATCTCCAGCCGTATGGCCATTTTTGAGCCTGGCGCGGCGCCAAGTGGGAAAGGGTGCTGTCGAGGCTGAAGACAGCAGGAAAGCCTGCAGCCCCCAGGTCTGTGGGGCTACGCAAGCGGTTCCCAAAGAGCTTTAGAACAAGGCATAGTTTTCCCTGCTGGCTCCTTGGGTGGGGGACCCATCTCCAGCCGTATGGCTATTTTTGTGCCTGACGCGGTGCGTAGTGGCATAGGGTGGTTTTGAGGCTGAAGGCAGCAGGAAAGCCCGCAGCCCCCACGTCTGTGGGGCCAAGCAAGCGGTTCCCAAAGAGCTTTAGAACAAGGCATAATTTTCCCTGCTGGCTCTTTGGGCGGGGGACCCATCTCCAGCCGTATGGCCATTTTTGTCCCTGACCCGGCGCCAAGTGGGAAAGGGTGGTGTCGAGTCTGAAGGCAGCAGGAAAGCCTGCAGCCCCCAGGTCTGTGGGGCTATGGAAGCGGTTCCCAAAGAGCTTTAGAACAAGGCAGAGTTTTCCCTGCTGGCTCTTTGGGCGGGGGACCCATCTCCAGCCGTATGGCCATTTTTGTGCCTGGCGCGGCGCCAAGTGGGAAAGGGTGGTGTCGAGGCTGAAGGCAGCAGGAAAGCCCGCAGCCCCCACGTCTGTGGGGCCAAGCAAGCGGTTCCCAAAGAGCTTTAGAACAAGGCATAGTTTTCCCTGCTGGCTCTTTGGGCGGGGGACCCATCTCCAGACGTATGGCTATTTTTGTGCCTGGCGCGGTGCGTAGTGGCATAGGGTGGTTTTGAGGCTGAAGGCAGCAGGAAAGCCCGCAGCCCCCAGGTCTGTGGGCCCAAGCAAGCGGTTCCCAAAGAGCTTTAGAACAAGGCATAGTTTTCCCTGCTGGCTCTTTGGGCATGGGACCCATCTCCAGCCATAGGCCATTTTTGTGCCTGATAGGGCGCCAAGTGGGAAAGGGTGGCTTTGAGGCTGAAGACAGCAGGAAAGCCTGCAGCTCCCAGGTCTGTGGGGCTATGCAAGCGGTTCCCAAAGAGCTTTAGAACAAGGCATATTTTTCCCTGCTGGCTCTTTGGGCGGGGGACCCATCTCCAGCCGTATGGCCATTTTTGTGCCTGGCGCGGCGCCAAGTGGGAAAGGGTGGTGTCGAGGCTGAAGGCAGCAGGAAAGCCCGCAGCCCCCAGGTCTGTGGGGCTACGCAAGCGGTTCCCAAAGAGCTTTAGAACAAGGCATAGTTTTCCCTGCTGGCTCTTTGGGTGGGGGACCCATCTCCAGACGTATGGCTATTTTTGTGCCTGGCGCGGTGCGTAGTGGCATAGGGTGGTTTTGAGGCTGAAGGCAGCAGGAAAGCCCGCAGCCCCCACGTCTGTGGGCCCAAGCAAGCGGTTCCCAGAGAGCTTTAGAACAAGGCATAGTTTTCCCTGCTGGCTCTTTGGGCGGGGGACCAACTCCAGCCATATGGCCATTTTTGTGCCTGGCGCGGTGCGTAGTGGGAAAGGGTGGTTTTGAGGCTGAAGGCAGCAGGAAAGCCCGCAGCCCCCAGGTCTGTGGGGCCAAGCAAGCGGTTCCCAAAGAGCTTTAGAACAAGGCATAGTTTTCCCTGCTGGCTCTTTGGGCATGGGACCCAGCTCCAGCCATAGGCCATTTTTGTGCCTGGCGCGGCGCCAAGTGGGAAAGGGTGGCTTTGAGGCTGAAGGCAGCAGCAAAGCCCGCAGCCCCCAGGTCTGTGGGGCTACGCAAGCGGTTCCCAAAGAGCTTTAGAACAAGGCATAGTTTTCCCTGCTGGCTCTTTGGGCGGGGGACACATCTCCAGCCGTATGGCCATTTTTGTGCCTGATAGGGCGCCAAGTGGGAAAGGGTGGTGTCGAGGCTGAAGGCAGCAGGAAAGCCCGCAGCCCCCAGGTCTGTGGGGCCAAGCAAGCGGTTCCCAAAGAGCTTTAGAACAAGGCATAGTTTTCCCTGCTGGCTCTTTGGGCGGGGGACCCATCTCCAGCCGTATGGCCATTTTTGTGCCTGATAGGGCGCCAAGTGGGAAAGGGTGGCTTTGAGGCTGAAGACAGCAGGAAAGCCTGCAGCCCCCAGGTCTGTGGGGCTATGCAAGCGGTTCCCAAAGAGCTTTAGAACAAGGCATAGTTTTCCCTGCTGGCTCTCTGGGCGGGGACCCATCTCCAGCCGTATGGCCATTTTTGAGCCTGGCGCGGCGCCAGGTGGGAAAGGGTGGCTTTGAGGCTGAAGGCAGGAGCAAAGCCTGCAGCCCCCAGGTCTGTGGGGCTACGCAAGCGGTTCCCAAAGAGCTTTAGAACAAGGCATAGTTTTCCCTGCTGGCTCTTAGGGCGGGGGACCCATCTCCAGCCGTATGGCCATTTTTGAGCCTGGCGCGGCGCCAAGTGGGAAAGGGTGGTGTCGAGGCTGAAGGCAGCAGGAAAGCCCGCAGCCCCCAGGTGTGTGGGGCTACGCAAGCGGTTCCCAAAGAGCTTTAGAACAAGGCATAGTTTTCCCTGCTGGCTCTTTGGGCGGGGGACCCATCTCCAGCCGTATGGCCATTTTTGTGCCTGGCCCGGCGCCAAGTGGGAAAGGGTGGTGTTGAGGCTGAAGGCAGCAGCAAAGACTGCAGCCCCCAGGTCTGTGGGGCCAAGCAAGCGGTTCCCAAAGAGCTTTAGAACAAGGCATAGTTTTCCCTGCTGGCTCTTTGGGCGGGGGACCCATCTCCAGCCGTATGGCCATTTTTGTGCCTGGCACGGCGCCAAGTGGGAAAGGGTGGCTTTGAGGCTGAAGGCAGCAGCAAAGCCTGCAGCCCCCAGGTCTGTGGGGCTACGCAAGCGGTTCCCAAAGAGCTTTAGAACAAGGCATAGTTTTCCCTGCTGGCTCTCTGGGCGGGGGACCCATCTCCAGCCGTATGGCCATTTTTGAGCCTGGAGCAGTGCCAAGTGGGAAAGGGTGGTTTTGAGGGTGAAGGCAGCAGGAAAGCCCGCAGCCCCCAGGTCTGTGGGGCTACGCAAGCGGTTCCCAAAGAGCTTTAGAACAAGGCATAGTTTTCCCTGCTGGCTCTTTGGGCGGGGGACCCATCTCCAACCGTATGGCCATTTTTGTGCCTGGCGCGGCGCCAAGTGGGAAAGGGTGGTGTCGAGGCTGAAGGCAGCAGGAAAGCCCGCAGCCCCCACGTCTGTGGGGCCAAGCAAGCGGTTCCCAAAGAGCTTTAGAACAAGGCATAGTTTTCCCTGCTGGCTCTTTGGGCATGGGACCCATCTCCACCCATAGGCCATTTTTGTGCTTGATAGGGCGCCAAGTGGGAAAGGGTGGCTTTGAGGCTGAAGGCAGCAGGAAAGCCTGCAGCCCCCAGGTCTGTGGGGCTACACAAGCAGTTCCCAAAGAGCTTTAGAACAAGGCATAGTTTTCCCTGCAGCTCTTTGTTCGGGGGACCCCTCTCCAGCCATAGGCCATTTTTGTGCCTGGCCCGGCGCCCAGTGGGAAAGGGTGGCTTTGAGGCTTGAAGGCAGCAGGAAAGCCCGCAGCCCCCAGGTCTGTGGGGCTACGCAAGCGGTTCCCAAAGAGCTTTAGAACAAGGCATAGTTTTCCCTGCTCGCTCTTTGGGCGGGGGACCCATCTCCAGCCGTATGGCCATTTTTGTGCCTGGCCCGGCGCCAAGTGGGAAAGGGTGGTGTTGAGGCTGAAGGCAGCAGCAAAGACTGCAGCCCCCAGGTCTGTGGGGCCAAGCAAGCGGTTCCCAAAGAGCTTTAGAACAAGGCATAGTTTTCCCTGCTTGTTCTTTGGGCGGGGGACCCATCTCCAGCCGTATGGCCATTTTTGTGCCTGGCACGGCGCCAAGTGGGAAAGGGTGGCTTTGAGGCTGAAGGCAGCAGCAAAGCCCGCAGCCCCCAGGTCTGTGGGGCTACGCAAGCGGTTCCCAAAGAGCTTTAGAACAAGGCATAGTTTTCCCTGCTGGCTCTTTGGGCGGGGGACCCATCTCCAGCCGTATGGCCATTTTTGTGCCTGGCCCGGCGCCAAGTGGGAAAGGGTGGCTTTGAGGCTGAAGGCAGCAGCAAAGCCTGCAGCCCCCAGGTCTGTGGGGCTACGCAAGCGGTTCCCAAAGAGCTTTAGAACAAGGCATAGTTTTCCCTGCTGGCTCTCTGGGCGGGGGACCCATCTCCAGCCGTATGGCCATTTTTGAGCCTGGAGCAGTGCCAAGTGGGAAAGGGTGGTTTTGAGGGTGAAGGCAGCAGGAAAGCCCGCAGCCCCCAGGTCTGTGGGGCTACGCAAGCGGTTCCCAAAGAGCTTTAGAACAAGGCATAGTTTTCCCTGCTGGCTCTTTGGGCGGGGGACCCATCTCCAACCGTATGGCCATTTTTGTGCCTGGCGCGGCGCCAAGTGGGAAAGGGTGGTGTCGAGGCTGAAGGCAGCAGGAAAGCCCGCAGCCCCCACGTCTGTGGGGCCAAGCAAGCGGTTCCCAAAGAGCTTTAGAACAAGGCATAGTTTTCCCTGCTGGCTCTTTGGGCATGGGACCCATCTCCACCCATAGGCCCTTTTTGTGCTTGATAGGGCGCCAAGTGGGAAAGGGTGGCTTTGAGGCTGAAGGCAGCAGGAAAGCCCGCAGCCCCCAGGTCTGTGGGGCTACACAAGCAGTTCCCAAAGAGCTTTAGAACAAGGCATAGTTTTCCCTGCAGCTCTTTGTTCGGGGGACCCATCTCCAGCCATAGGCCATTTTTGTGCCTGGCCCGGCGCCCAGTGGGAAAGGGTGGCTTTGAGGCTTGAAGGCAGCAGGAAAGCCCGCAGCCCCCAGGTCTGTGGGGCTACGCAAGCGGTTCCCAAAGAGCTTTAGAACAAGGCATAGTTTTCCCTGCTGGCTCTCTGGGCGGGGGACCCATCTCCAGCCGTATGGCCATTTTTGTGCCTGGCGCGGCGCCAAGTGGGAAAGGGTGGCTTTGAGGCTGAAGGCAGCAGCAAAGCCCGCAGCCCCCAGGTCTGTGGGGCTACGCAAGCGGTTCCCAAAGAGCTTTAGAACAAGGCATAGTTTTCCCTGCTGGCTCTTTGGGCGGGGGACACATCTCCAGCCGTATGGCCATTTTTGTGCCTGATAGGGCGCCAAGTGGGAAAGGGTGGCTTTGAGGCTGAAGACAGCAGGAAAGCCTGCAGCCCCCAGGTCTGTGGGGCTATGCAAGCGGTTCCCAAAGAGCTTTAGAACAAGGCATAGTTTTCCCTGCTGGCTCTTTGGGCGGGGGACCCATCTCCAGCCGTATGGCCATTTTTGTGCCTGGCGCGGCGCCAAGTGGGAAAGGGTGGTGTCGAGGCTGAAGGCAGCAGGAAAGCCCGCAGTCCCCAGGTCTGTGGGGCTACGCAAGCGGTTCCCAAAGAGCTTTAGAACAAGGCATAGTTTTCCCTGCTGGCTCTCTGGGCGGGGACCCATCTCCAGCCGTATGGCCATTTTTGAGCCTGGCGCGGCGCCAGGTGGGAAAGGGTGGCTTTGAGGCTGAAGGCAGGAGCAAAGCCTGCAGCCCCCAGGTCTGTGGGGCTACGCAAGCGGTTCCCAAAGAGCTTTAGAACAAGGCATAGTTTTCCCTGCTGGCTCTTAGGGCGGGGGACCCATCTCCAGCCGTATGGCCATTTTTGAGCCTGGCGCGGCGCCAAGTGGGAAAGGGTGGTGTCGAGGCTGAAGGCAGCAGGAAAGCCCGCAGCCCCCAGGTCTGTGGGGCTACGCAAGCGGTTCCCAAAGAGCTTTAGAACAAGGCATAGTTTTCGCTGCTCGCTCTTTGGGCGGGGACCCATCTCCAGCCGTATGGCCATTTTTGTGCCTGGCGAAGCCCCAAGAGGGAAAGGGTGGCTTTGAATCTGAAGGCAGCAGGAAAGCCCGCAGCCCCCAGGTCTGTGGGGCTACGCAAGCGGTTCCCAAAGAGCTTTAGAACAAGGCATAGTTTTCCCAGCTGGCTCTTTGGGCGGGGGACCCATCTCCAGCCGTATGGCCATTTTTGTGCCTGGCGCGGCGCCAAGTGGGAAAGGGTGGTGTTGAGGCTGAAGGCAGCAGCAAAGACTGCAGCCCCCAGGTCTGTGGGGCCAAGCAAGCGGTTCCCAAAGAGCTTTAGAACAAGGCATAGTTTTCCCTGCTGGCTCTTTGGGCGGGGGACCCATCTCCAGCCGTATGGCCATTTTTGTGCCTGGCGCGGCGCCAAGTGGGAAAGGGTGGTGTCGAGGCTGAAGGCAGCAGCAAAGCCCGCAGCCCCCACGTCTGTGGGGCCAAGCAAGCGGTTCCCAAAGAGCTTTAGAACAAGGCATAGTTTTCCCTGCTGGCTCTTTGGGCCTGGGACCCATCTCCAGCCATAGGCCATTTTTGTGCTTGATAGGGCGCCAAGTGGGAAAGGGTGGCTTTGAGGCTGAAGGCAGCAGGAAAGCCTGCAGCCCCCAGGTCTGTGGGGCTACGCAAGCAGTTCCCAAAGAGCTTTAGAACAAGGCATAGTTTTCCCTGCTGGCTCTTTGTTTGGGGGACCCATCTCCAGCCATAGGCCATTTTTGTGCCTGGCCCGGCGCCCAGTGGGAAAGGGTGGCTTTGAGGCTTGAAGGCAGCAGGAAAGCCCGCAGCCCCCAGGTCTGTGGGGCTACGCAAGCGGTTCCCAAAGAGCTTTAGAACAAGGCATAGTTTTCCCTGCTGGCTCTCTGGGCGGGGGACCCATCTCCAGCCGTATGGCCATTTTTGAGCCTGGCGCGGCGCCAAGTGGGAAAGGGTTGTGTCGAGGCTAAAGGCAGCAGGAAAGCCCGCAGCCCCCAGGTCTGTGGGGCTACGCAAGCGGTTCCCAAAGAGCTTTAGAACAAGGCATAATTTTCCCTGCTGGCTCTTTGGGCGGGGGACCCATCTCCAGCCGTATGGCCATTTTTGTGCCTGGCGCAGCGCCAAGTGGGAAAGGGTGGTTTGAGGCTGAAGGCAGCAGCAAAGCCTGCAGCCCCCAGGTCTGTGGGGCTACGCAAGCGGTTCCCAAAGAGCTTTAGAACAAGGCATAGTTTTCCCTGCTGGCTCTTTGGGCGGGGGACCCATCTCCAGCCGTATGGCCATTTTTGTGCCTGGCCGGGGGCCAAGTGGGAAAGGGTGGTTTTGAGGCTGAAGGCAGCAGGAAAGCCCGCAGCCCCCAGGTCTGTGCGGCTACGCAAGCGGTTCCCAAAGAGCTTTAGAACAAGGCATAGTTTTCCCTGCTGGCTCTTTGGGCATGGGACCCATCTCCAGCCATAGGCCATTTTTGTGCTTGATAGGGCGCCAAGTGGGAAAGGGTTGCTTTGAGGCTGAAGACAGCAGGAAAGCCCGCAGCCCCCAGGTCTGTGGGGCTACGCAAGCGGTTCCCAAAGAGCTTTAGAACAAGGCATAGTTTTCCCTGCTGGCTCTCTGGGCGGGGGACCCATCTCCAGCCGTATGGCCATTTTTGAGCCTGGCGCGGCGCCAGGTGGGAAAGGGTGGCTTTGAGGCTGAAGGCAGCAGCAAAGCCTGCAGCCCCCAGGTCTGTGGTGCTACGCAAGCGGTTCCCAAACAGCTTTAGAACAAGGCATAGTTTTCCCTGCTGGCTCTTAGGGCATGGGACCCATCTCCAGCCATAGGCCATTTTTGTGCCTGGCGCGGCGCCAAGTGGGAAAGGGTGCTGTCGAGGCTGAAGGCAGCAGGAAAGCCCGCAGCCCCAAGGTCTGTGGGGCTACGCAAGCGGTTCCCAAAGAGCTTTAGAACAAGGCATAGTTTTCCCTGCTGGCTCTTTGGGCGGGGGACCCATCTCCAGCCGTATGGCCATTTTTGTGCCTGGCCCGGCGCAAAGTGGGAAAGGGTGGCTTTGAGGCTGAAGGCAGCAGGAAAGCCCGCAGCCCCCAGGTCTGTGCGGCTACGCAAGCGGTTCCCAAAGAGCTTTAGAACAAGGCATAGTTTTCCCTGCTGGCTCTTTGGGCGGGGGACCCATCTCCAGCCATACGGCCATTTTTGTGCCTGGCGCGGCGCCAAGAGGGAAAGGGTGGTGTCGAGGCTAAAGGCAGCAGGAAAGCCCGCAGCCCCCAGGTCTGTGGGGCTACGCAAGCGGTTCCCAAAGAGCTTTAGAACAAGGCATAGTTTTCCCTGCTGGCTCTTTGGGCATGGGACCCATCTCCACCCATAGGCCATTTTTGTGCCTGATAGGGCGCCAAGTGGGAAAGGGTGGCTTTGAGGCTGAAGACAGCAGGAAAGCCTGCAGCCCCCAGGTCTGTGGGGCTACGCAAGCGGTTCCCAAAGAGCTTTAGAACAAGGCATAGTTTTCCCTGCTGGCTCTTTGGGTGGGGGACCCATCTCCAGCCGTATGGCTATTTTTGTGCCTGACGCGGTGCGTAGTGGCATAGGGTGGTTTTGAGGCTGAAGGCAGCAGGAAAGCCCGCAGCCGCCACGTCTGTGGGGCTACGCAAGCGGTTCCCAAAGAGCTTTAGAACAAGGCATAATTTTCCCTGCTGGCTCTTTGGGCGGGGGACCCATCTCCAGCCGTATGGCCATTTTTGTGCCTGGCGCGGCGCCAAGTGGGTAAGGGTGGTGTCGAGGCTGAAGGCAGCAGCAAAGCCTGCAGCCCCCAGGTCTGTGGGGCCAAGCAAGCGATTCCCAAAGAGCTTTAGAACAAGGCATAGTTTTCCCTGCTGGCTCTTTGGGCATGGGACCCATCTCCAGCCGTATGGCCATTTTTGTCCCTGGCCCGGCGCCAAGTGGGAAAGGGTGGCTTTGAGGCTGAAGGCAGCAGGAAAGCCCGCAGCCCCCAGGTCTGTGGGGCTACGCAAGCGGTTCCCAAAGAGCTTTAGAACAAGGCATAGTTTTCCCTGCTCGCTCTTAGGGCATGGGACCCATCTCCAGCCATAGGCCATTTTTGTGCCTGGCGCGAAGCCAAGTGGGAAAGGGTGCTGTCGAGGCTGAAGGCAGCAGGAAAGCCCGCAGCCCCCAGGTCTGTGGGGCTACGCAAGCGGTTCCCAAAGAGCTTTAGAACAAGGCATAGTTTTCCCTGCTGGCTCTTTGGGCGGGGGACCCATCTCCAGCCGTATGGCCATTTTTGTGCCTGGCGCGGCGCCAAGTGGGAAAGGGTGGTGTCGAGTCTGAAGGCATTAGGAAAGCCTGCAGCCCCCAGGTCTGTGGGGCTACGCAAGCGGTTCCCAAAGAGCTTTAGAACAAGGCAGAGTTTTCCCTGCTGGCTCTTTGGGCGGGGGACCCATCTCCAGCCGTATGGCCATTTTTGTGCCTGGCGCGGCGCCAAGTGGGAAAGGGTGGTGTCGAGGCTGAAGGCAGCAGGAAAGCCCGCAGCCCCCACGTCTGTGGGGCCAAGCAAGCGGTTCCCAAAGAGCTTTAGAACAAGGCATAGTTTTCCCTGCTGGCTCTTTGGGCGGGGGACCCATCTCCAGACGTATGGCTATTTTTGTGCCTGGCGCGGTGCGTAGTGGCATAGGGTGGTTTTGAGCCTGAAGGCAGCAGGAAAGCCCGCAGCCCCCAGGTCTGTGGGCCCAAGCAAGCGGTTCCCAGAGAGCTTTAGAACAAGGCATAGTTTTCCCTGCTGGCTCTTTGGGCATGGGACCCATCTCCAGCCATAGGCCATTTTTGTGCCTGATAGGGCGCCAAGTGGGAAAGGGTGGCTTTGAGGCTGAAGACAGCAGGAAAGCCTGCAGCTCCCAGGTCTGTGGGGCTATGCAAGCGGTTCCCAAAGAGCTTTAGAACAAGGCATATTTTTCCCTGCTGGCTCTTTGGGCGGGGGACCCATCTCCAGCCGTATGGCCATTTTTGTGCCTGGCGCGGCGCCAAGTGGGAAAGGGTGGTGTCGAGGCTGAAGGCAGCAGGAAAGCCCGCAGCCCCCAGGTCTGTGGGGCTACGCAAGCGGTTCCCAAAGAGCTTTAGAACAAGGCATAGTTTTCCCTGCTGGCTCTTTGGGTGGGGGACCCATCTCCAGACGTATGGCCATTTTTGTGCCTGGCGCGGTGCGTAGTGGGAAAGGGTGGTTTTGAGGCTGAAGGCAGCAGGAAAGCCCGCAGCCCCCAGGTCTGTGGGGCCAAGCAAGCGGTTCCCAAAGAGCTTTAGAACAAGGCATAGTTTTCCCTGCTGGCTCTTTGGGCATGGGACCCAGCTCCAGCCATAGGCCATTTTTGTGCCTGGCGCGGCGCCAAGTGGGAAAGGGTGGCTTTGAGGCTGAAGGCAGCAGCAAAGCCCGCAGCCCCCAGGTCTGTGGGGCTACGCAAGCGGTTCCCAAAGAGCTTTAGAACAAGGCATAGTTTTCCCTGCTGGCTCTTTGGGCGGGGGACACATCTCCAGCCGTATGGCCATTTTTGTGCCTGATAGGGCGCCAAGTGGGAAAGGGTGGTGTCGAGGCTGAAGGCAGCAGGAAAGCCCGCAGCCCCCAGGTCTGTGGGGCTACGCAAGCGGTTCCCAAAGAGCTTTAGAACAAGGCATAGTTTTCCCTGCTGGCTCTTTGGGCGGGGGACCCATCTCCAGCCGTATGGCCATTTTTGTGCCTGGCCCGGCGCCAAGTGGGAAAGGGTGGCTTTGAGGCTGAAGACAGCAGGAAAGCCTGAAGCCCCCAGGTCTGTGGGGCTATGCAAGCGGTTCCCAAAGAGCTTTAGAACAAGGCATAGTTTTCCCTGCTGGCTCTTTGGGCATGGGACCCATCTCCAGCCGTATGGCCATTTTTGTCCCTGGCCCGGCGCCAAGTGGGAAAGGGTGGCTTTGAGGCTGAAGGCAGCAGGAAAGCCCGCAGCCCCCAGGTCTGTGGGGCTACGCAAGCGGTTCCCAAAGAGCTTTAGAACAAGGCATAGTTTTCCCTGCTGGCTCTCTGGGCGGGGACCCATCTCCAGCCGTATGGCCATTTTTGAGCCTGGCGCGGCGCCAGGTGGGAAAGGGTGGCTTTGAGGCTGAAGGCAGGAGCAAAGCCTGCAGCCCCCAGGTCTGTGGGGCTACGCAAGCGGTTCCCAAAGAGCTTTAGAACAAGGCATAGTTTTCCCTGCTGGCTCTCTGGGCAGGGGACCCATCTCCAGCCGTATGGCCATTTTTGTCCCTGGCCCGGCGCCAAGTGGGAAAGGGTGGTGTTGAGGCTGAAGGCAGCAGCAAAGACTGCAGCCCCCAGGTCTGTGGGGCCAAGCAAGAGGTTCCCAAAGAGCTTTAGAACAAGGCATAGTTTTCCCAGCTGGCTCTTTGGGCGGGGGACCCATCTCCAGCCGTATGGCCATTTTTGTGCCTGGCACGGCGCCAAGTGGGAAAGGGTGGCTTTGAGGCTGAAGGCAGCAGCAAAGCCCGCAGCCCCGAGGTCTGTGGGGCTACGCAAGCGGTTCCCAAAGAGCTTTAGAACAAGGCATAGTTTTCCCTGCTGGCTCTTTGGGCGGGGGACCCATCTCCAGCCGTATGGCCATTTTTGTGCCTGGCCCGGCGCCAAGTGGGAAAGGGTGGCTTTGAGGCTGAAGGCAGCAGCAAAGCCTGCAGCCCCCAGGTCTGTGGGGCTACGCAAGCGGTTCCCAAAGAGCTTTAGAACAAGGCATAGTTTTCCCTGCTGGCTCTCTGGGCGGGGGACCCATCTGCAGCCGTATGGCCATTTTTGAGCCTGGAGCAGTGCCAAGTGGGAAAGGGTGGTTTTGAGGGTGAAGGCAGCAGGAAAGCCCGCAGCCCCCAGGTCTGTGGGGCTACGCAAGCGGTTCCCAAAGAGCTTTAGAACAAGGCATAGTTTTCCCTGCTGGCTCTTTGGGCGGGGGACCCATCTCCAACCGTATGGCCATTTTTGTGCCTGGCGCGGCGCCAAGTGGGAAAGGGTGGTGTCGAGGCTGAAGGCAGCAGGAAAGCCCGCAGCCCCCACGTCTGTGGGGCCAAGCAAGCGGTTCCCAAAGAGCTTTAGAACAAGGCATAGTTTTCCCTGCTGGCTCTTTGGGCATGGGACCCATCTCCACCCATAGGCCATTTTTGTGCTTGATAGGGCGCCAAGTGGGAAAGGGTGGCTTTGAGGCTGAAGGCAGCAGGAAAGCCCGCAGCCCCCAGGTCTGTGGGGCTACGCAAGCGGTTCCCAAAGAGCTTTAGAAGAAGGCATAGTTTTCCCTGCTCGCTCTTTGGGCGGGGGACCCATCTCCAGCCGTATGGCCACTTTTGTGCCTGGCGAAGCCCCAAGAGGGAAAGGGTGGCTTTGAATCTGAAGGCAGCAGGAAAGCCCGCAGCCCCCAGGTCTGTGGGGCTACGCAAGCGGTTCCCAAAGAGCTTTAGAACAAGGCATAGTTTTCCCTGCTGGCTCTTTGGGCGGGGGACCCATCTCCAGCCGTATGGCCATTTTTGTCCCTGGCCCGGCGCCAAGTGGGAAAGGGTGGTGTCGAGGCTGAAGGCAGCAGCAAAGACTGCAGCCCCCAGGTCTGTGGGGCCAAGCAAGCGGTTCCCAAAGAGCTTTAGAACAAGGCATAGTTTTCCCTGCTGGCTCTTTGGGCGGCGGACCCATCTCCAGCCGTATGGCCATTTTTGTGCCTGGCACGGCGCCAAGTGGGAAAGGGTGGCTTTGAGGCTGAAGGCAGCAGCAAAGCCCGCAGCCCCCAGGTCTGTGGGGCTACGCAAGCGGTTCCCAAAGAGCTTTAGAACAAGGCATAGTTTTCCCTGCTGGCTCTTTGGGCGGGGGACCCATCTCCAGCCGTATGGCCATTTTTGTGCCTGGCGCGGCGCGAAGTGGGAAAGGGTGGTGTCGAGGCTGAAGGCAGCAGGAAAGCCCGCAGCCCCCACGTCTGTGGGGCCAAGCAAGCGGTTCCCAAAGAGCTTTAGAACAAGGCATAGTTTTCCCTGCTGGCTCTTTGGGCCTGGGACCCATCTCCAGCCATAGGCCATTTTTGTGCTTGGTAGGGCGCCAAGTGGGAAAGGGTGGCTTTGAGGCTGAAGGCAGCAGGAAAGCCTGCAGCCCCCAGGTCTGTGGGGCTACGCAAGCAGTTCCCAAAGAGCTTTAGAACAAGGCATAGTTTTCCCTGCTGGCTCTTTGGGCGGGGGACCCATCTCCAGCCATAGGCCATTTTTGTGCCTGGCGCGGCGCCCAGTGGGAAAGGGTGGCTTTGAGGCTTGAAGGCAGCAGGAAAGCCCGCAGCCCCCAGGTCTGTGGGGCTACGCAAGCGGTTCCCAAAGAGCTTTAGAACAAGGCATAGTTTTCCCTGCTGGCTCTTTGGGCAGGGGACCCATCTCCAGCCGTATGGCCATTTTTGAGCCTGGCGCGGCGCCAAGTGGGAAAGGGTTGTGTCGAGGCTAAAGGCAGCAGGAAAGCCCGCAGCCCCCAGGTCTGTGGGGCTACGCAAGCGGTTCCCAAAGAGCTTTAGAACAAGGCATAATTTTCCCTGCTGGCTCTTTGGGCGGGGGACCCATCTCCAGCCGTATGGCCATTTTTGTGCCTGGCGCAGCGCCAAGTGGGAAAGGGTGGTTTTGAGGCTGAAGGCAGCAGCAAAGCCTGCAGCCCCCAGGTCTGTGGGGCTACGCAAGCGGTTCCCAAAGAGCTTTAGAACAAGGCATAGTTTTCCCTGCTGGCTCTTTGGGCGGGGGACCCATCTCCAGCCGTATGGCCATTTTTGTGCCTGGCGCGGTGCGTAGTGGGAAAGGGTGGTTTTGAGGCTGAAGGCAGCAGGAAAGCCCGCAGCCCCTAGGTCTGTGGGGCCAAGCAAGCGGTTCCCAAAGAGCTTTAGAACAAGGCATAGTTTTCCCTGCTGGCTCTTTGGGCATGGGACCCATCTCCAGCCATAGGCCATTTTTGTGCTTGATAGGGCGCCAAGTGGGAAAGGGTTGCTTTGAGGCTGAAGACAGCAGGAAAGCCCGCAGCCCCCAGGTCTGTGGGGCTACGCAAGCGGTTCCCAAAGAGCTTTAGAACAAGGCATAGTTTTCCCTGCTGGCTCTCTGGGCGGGGGACCCATCTCCAGCCGTATGGCCATTTTTGAGCCTGGCGCGGCGCCAGGTGGGAAAGGGTGGCTTTGAGGCTGAAGGCAGGAGCAAAGCCTGCAGCCCCCAGGTCTCTGGTGCTACGCAAGCGGTTCCCAAAGAGCTTTAGAACAAGGCATAGTTTTCCCTGCTGGCTCTTAGGGCATGGGACCCATCTCCAGCCATAGGCCATTTTTGTGCCTGGCGCGAAGCCAAGTGGGAAAGGGTGGTTTTGAGGCTGAAGGCAGCAGGAAAGCCCGCAGCCCCCAGGTCTGTGCGGCTACGCAAGCGGTTCCCAAAGAGCTTTAGAACAAGGCATAGTTTTCCCTGCTGGCTCTTTGGGCGGGGGACCCATCTCCAGCCATACGGCCATTTTTGTGCCTGGCGCGGCGCCAAGAGGGAAAGGGTGGTGTCGAGGCTAAAGGCAGCAGGAAAGCCCGCAGCCCCCAGGTCTGTGGGGCTACGCAAGCGGTTCCCAAAGAGCTTTAGAACAAGGCATAGTTTTCCCTGCTGGCTCTTTGGGCATGGGACCCATCTCCACCCATAGGCCATTTTTGTGCCTGATAGGGCGCCAAGTGGGAAAGGGTGGCTTTGAGGCTGAAGACAGCAGGAAAGCCTGCAGCCCCCAGGTCTGTGGGGCTACGCAAGCGGTTCCCAAAGACCTTTAGAACAAGGCATAGTTTTCCCTGCTGGCTCTTTGGGTGGGGGACCCATCTCCAGCCGTATGGCTATTTTTGTGCCTGACGCGGTGCGTAGTGGCATAGGGTGGTTTTGAGGCTGAAGGCAGCAGGAAAGCCCGCAGCCCCCACGTCTGTGGGGCCAAGCAAGCGGTTCCCAAAGAGCTTTAGAACAAGGCATAGTTTTCCCAGCTGGCTCTTTGGGCGGGGGACCCATCTCCAGCCGTATGGCCATTTTTGTGCCTGGCGCGGTGCGTAGTGGGAAAGGGTGGTTTTGAGGCTGAAGGCAGCAGGAAAGCCCGCAGCCCCCAGGTCTGTGGGGCTACGCAAGCGGTTCCCAAAGAGCTTTAGAACAAGGCATAATTTTCCCTGCTGGCTCTTTGGGCGGGGGACCCATCTCCAGCCGTATGGCCATTTTTGTGCCTGGCGCGGCGCCAAGTGGGTAAGGGTGGTGTCGAGGCTGAAGGCAGCAGCAAAGCCTGCAGCCCCCAGGTCTGTGGGGCTACGCAAGCGGTTCCCAAAGAGCTTTAGAACAAGGCATAGTTTTCCCTGCTGGCTCTTTGGGCATGGGACCCATCTCCAGCCGTATGGCCATTTTTGTCCCTGGCCCGGCGCCAAGTGGGAAAGGGTGGCTTTGAGGCTGAAGGCAGCAGGAAAGCCCGCAGCCCCCAGGTCTGTGGGGCTACGCAAGCGGTTCCCAAAGAGCTTTAGAACAAGGCATAGTTTTCCCTGCTCGCTCTTAGGGCATGGGACCCATCTCCAGCCATAGGCCATTTTTGTGCCTGGCGCGAAGCCAAGTGGGAAAGGGTGCTGTCGAGGCTGAAGGCAGCAGGAAAGCCCGCAGCCCCCAGGTCTGTGGGGCTACGCAAGCGGTTCCCAAAGAGCTTTAGAACAAGGCATAGTTTTCCCTGCTGGCTCTTTGGGCGGGGGACCCATCTCCAGCCGTATGGCCATTTTTGTGCCTGGCCCGGCGCAAAGTGGGAAAGGGTGGCTTTGAGGCTGAAGGCAGCAGGAAAGCCTGCAGCCCCCAGGTCTGTGCGGCTACGCAAGCGGTTCCCAAAGAGCTTTAGAACAAGGCATAGTTTTCCCTGCTGGCTCTTTGGGCGGGGGACCCATCTCCAGCCGTAAGGCCATTTTTGTGCCTGGCGCGGCGCCAAGAGGGAAAGGGTGGTGTCGAGGCTAAAGGCAGCAGGAAAGCCCGCAGCCCCCAGGTCTGTGGGGCTACGCAAGCGGTTCCCAAAGAGCTTTAGAACAAGGCATAGTTTTCCCTGCTCGCTCTTTGAGCGGGGGACCCATCTCCAGCCATATGGCCATTTTTGTGCATGGCGCAGCGCCAAGTGGGAAATGGTGGTATCGAGGCTGAAGGCAGCAGGAAAGCCCGCAGCCCCCAGGTCTGTGGGGCTACGCAAGCGGTTCCCAAAGAGCTTTAGAACAAGGCATAGTTTTCCCTGCTGGCTCTTTTGGCAGGGGACCCATCTCCAGCCGTATGGCCATTTTTGTCCCTGGCCCGGCGCCAAGTGGGAAAGGGTGGCTTTGAGGCTGAAGGCAGCAGCAAAGACTGCAGCCCCCAGGTCTGTGGGGCCAAGCAAGCGGTTCCCAAAGAGCTTTAGAACAAGGCATAGTTTTCCCTGCTGGCTCTTTGGGCGGGGGACCCATCTCCAGCTGTATGGCCATTTTTGTGCCTGGCACGGCGCCAAGTGGGAAAGGGTGGCTTTGAGGCTGAAGCCAGCAGCAAAGCCCGCAGCCCCCAGGTCTGTGGGGCTACGCAAGCGGTTCCCAAAGAGCTTTAGAACAAGGCATAGTTTTCCCTGCTGGCTCTTTGGGCGGGGGACCCATCTCCAGCCGTATGGCCATTTTTGTGCCTGGCCCGGCGCCAAGTGGGAAAGGGTGGCTTTGAGGCTGAAGGCAGCAGCAAAGCCTGCAGCCCCCAGGTCTGTGGGGCTACGCAAGCGGTTCCCAAAGAGCTTTAGAACAAGGCATAGTTTTCCCTGCTGGCTCTCTGGGCGGGGGACCCATCTGCAGCCGTATGGCCATTTTTGAGCCTGGAGCAGTGCCAAGTGGGAAAGGGTGGTTTTGAGGGTGAAGGCAGCAGGAAAGCCCGCAGCCCCCAGGTCTGTGGGGCTACGCAAGCGGTTCCCAAAGAGCTTTAGAACAAGGCATAGTTTTCCCTGCTGGCTCTTTGGGCGGGGGACCCATCTCCAGCCGTATGGCCATTTTTGTGCCTGGCGCGGCGCCAAGTGGGAAAGGGTGGCTTTGAGGCTGAAGGCAGCAGCAAAGCCCGCAGCCCCCAGGTCTGTGGGGCTACGCAAGCGGTTCCCAAAGAGCTTTAGAACAAGGCATAGTTTTCTTTGCTGGCTCTTTGGGCGGGGGACACATCTCCAGCCGTATGGCCATTTTTGTGCCTGATAGGGCGCCAAGTGGGAAAGGGTGGTGTCGAGGCTGAAGGCAGCAGGAAAGCCCGCAGCCCCCAGGTCTGTGGGGCTACGCAAGCGGTTCCCAAAGAGCTTTAGAACAAGGCATAGTTTTCCCTGCTCGCTCTTTGGGCGGGGGACCCATCTCCAGCCGTATGGCCATTTTTGTGCCTGGCGAAGCCCCAAGACGGAAAGGGTGGCTTTGAATCTGAAGGCAGCAGGAAAGCCCGCAGCCCCCAGGTCTGTGGGGCTACGCAAGCGGTTCCCAAAGAGCTTTAGAACAAGGCATAGTTTTCCCTGCTGGCTCTTTGGGCGGGGGACCCATCTCCAGCCGTATGGCCATTTTTGTGCCTGGCGCGGCGCGAAGTGGGAAAGGGTGGTGTCGAGGCTGAAGGCAGCAGGAAAGCCCGCAGCCCCCACGTCTGTGGGGCCAAGCAAGCGGTTCCCAAAGAGCTTTAGAACAAGGCATAGTTTTCCCTGCTGGCTCTTTGGGCCTGGGACCCATCTCCAGCCATAGGCCATTTTTGTGCTTGGTAGGGCGCCAAGTGGGAAAGGGTGGCTTTGAGGCTGAAGGCAGCAGGAAAGCCTGCAGCCCCCAGGTCTGTGGGGCTACGCAAGCAGTTCCCAAAGAGCTTTAGAACAAGGCATAGTTTTCCCTGCTGGCTCTTTGGGCGGGGGACCCATCTCCAGCCATAGGCCATTTTTGTGCCTGGCCCGGCGCCCAGTGGGAAAGGGTGGCTTTGAGGCTTGAAGGCAGCAGGAAAGCCCGCAGCCCCCAGGTCTGTGGGGCTACGCAAGCGGTTCCCAAAGAGCTTTAGAACAAGGCATAGTTTTCCCTGCTGGCTCTTTGGGCAGGGGACCCATCTCCAGCCGTATGGCCATTTTTGAGCCTGGCGCGGCGCCAAGTGGGAAAGGGTTGTGTCGAGGCTAAAGGCAGCAGGAAAGCCCGCAGCCCCCAGGTCTGTGGGGCTACGCAAGCGGTTCCCAAAGAGCTTTAGAACAAGGCATAATTTTCCCTGCTGGCTCTTTGGGCGGGGGACCCATCTCCAGCCGTATGGCCATTTTTGTGCCTGGCGCAGCGCCAAGTGGGAAAGGGTGGTTTTGAGGCTGAAGGCAGCAGCAAAGCCTGCAGCCCCCAGGTCTGTGGGGCTACGCAAGCGGTTCCCAAAGAGCTTTAGAACAAGGCATAGTTTTCCCTGCTGGCTCTTTGGGCGGGGGACCCATCTCCAGCCGTATGGCCATTTTTGTGCCTGGCCGGGGGCCAAGTGGGAAAGGGTGGTTTTGAGGCTGAAGGCAGCAGGAAAGCCCGCAGCCCCCAGGTCTGTGCGGCTACGCAAGCGGTTCCCAAAGAGCTTTAGAACAAGCCATAGTTTTCCCTGCTGGCTCTTTGGGCATGGGACCCATCTCCAGCCATAGGCCATTTTTGTGCTTGATAGGGCGCCAAGTGGGAAAGGGTTGCTTTGAGGCTGAAGACAGCAGGAAAGCCCGCAGCCCCCAGGTCTGTGGGGCTACGCAAGCGGTTCCCAAAGAGCTTTAGAACAAGGCATAGTTTTCCCTGCTGGCTCTCTGGGCGGGGGACCCATCTCCAGCCGTATGGCCATTTTTGAGCCTGGCGCGGCGCCAGGTGGGAAAGGGTGGCTTTGAGGCTGAAGGCAGGAGCAAAGCCTGCAGCCCCCAGGTCTCTGGTGCTACGCAAGCGGTTCCCAAAGAGCTTTAGAACAAGGCATAGTTTTCCCTGCTGGCTCTTAGGGCATGGGACCCATCTCCAGCCATAGGCCATTTTTGTGCCTGGCGCGAAGCCAAGTGGGAAAGGGTGGTTTTGAGGCTGAAGGCAGCAGGAAAGCCCGCAGCCCCCCGGTCTGTGCGGCTACGCAAGCGGTTCCCAAAGAGCTTTAGAACAAGGCATAGTTTTCCCTGCTGGCTCTTTGGGCGGGGGACCCATCTCCAGCCATACGGCCATTTTTGTGCCTGGCGCGGCGCCAAGAGGGAAAGGGTGGTGTCGAGGCTAAAGGCAGCAGGAAAGCCCGCAGCCCCCAGGTCTGTGGGGCTACGCAAGCGGTTCCCAAAGAGCTTTAGAACAAGGCATAGTTTTCCCTGCTGGCTCTTTGGGCATGGGACCCATCTCCACCCATAGGCCATTTTTGTGCCTGATAGGGCGCCAAGTGGGAAAGGGTGGCTTTGAGGCTGAAGACAGCAGGAAAGCCTGCAGCCCCCAGGTCTGTGGGGCTACGCAAGCGGTTCCCAAAGACCTTTAGAACAAGGCATAGTTTTCCCTGCTGGCTCTTTGGGTGGGGGACCCATCTCCAGCCGTATGGCTATTTTTGTGCCTGACGCGGTGCGTAGTGGCATAGGGTGGTTTTGAGGCTGAAGGCAGCAGGAAAGCCCGCAGCCCCCACGTCTGTGGGGCCAAGCAAGCGGTTCCCAAAGAGCTTTAGAACAAGGCATAGTTTTCCCAGCTGGCTCTTTGGGCGGGGGACCCATCTCCAGCCGTATGGCCATTTTTGTGCCTGGCGCGGTGCGTAGTGGGAAAGGGTGGTTTTGAGGCTGAAGGCAGCAGGAAAGCCCGCAGCCCCCAGGTCTGTGGGGCTACGCAAGCGGTTCCCAAAGAGCTTTAGAACAAGGCATAATTTTCCCTGCTGGCTCTTTGGGCGGGGGACCCATCTCCAGCCGTATGGCCATTTTTGTGCCTGGCGCGGCACCAAGTGGGTAAGGGTGGTGTCGAGGCTGAAGGCAGCAGCAAAGCCTGCAGCCCCCAGGTCTGTGGGGCTACGCAAGCGGTTCCCAAAGAGCTTTAGAACAAGGCATAGTTTTCCCTGCTGGCTCTTTGGGCATGGGACCCATCTCCAGCCGTATGGCCATTTTTGTCCCTGGCCCGGCGCCAAGTGGGAAAGGGTGGCTTTGAGGCTGAAGGCAGCAGGAAAGCCCGCAGCCCCCAGGTCTGTGGGGCTACGCAAGCGGTTCCCAAAGAGCTTTAGAACAAGGCATAGTTTTCCCTGCTCGCTCTTAGGGCATGGGACCCATCTCCAGCCATAGGCCATTTTTGTGCCTGGCGCGAAGCCAAGTGGGAAAGGGTGCTGTCGAGGCTGAAGGCAGCAGGAAAGCCCGCAGCCCCCAGGTCTGTGGGGCTACGCAAGCGGTTCCCAAAGAGCTTTAGAACAAGGCATAGTTTTCCCTGCTGGCTCTTTGGGCGGGGGACCCATCTCCAGCCGTAAGGCCATTTTTGTGCCTGGCGCGGCGCCAAGAGGGAAAGGGTGGTGTCGAGGCTAAAGGCAGCAGGAAAGCCCGCAGCCCCCAGGTCTGTGGGGCTACGCAAGCGGTTCCCAAAGAGCTTTAGAACAAGGCATAGTTTTCCCTGCTGGCTCTTTGGGCGGGGGACCCATCTCCAGCCGTATGGCCATTTTTGTGCATGGCGCAGCGCCAAGTGGGAAATGGTGGTATCGAGGCTGAAGGCAGCAGGAAAGCCCGCAGCCCCCAGGTCTGTGGGGCTACGCAAGCGGTTCCCAAAGAGCTTTAGAACAAGGCATAGTTTTCCCTGCTGGCTCTTTTGGCAGGGGACCCATCTCCAGCCGTATGGCCATTTTTGTCCCTGGCCCGGCGCCAAGTGGGAAAGGGTGGCTTTGAGGCTGAAGGCAGCAGCAAAGACTGCAGCCCCCAGGTCTGTGGGGCCAAGCAAGCGGTTCCCAAAGAGCTTTAGAACAAGGCATAATTTTCCCTGCTGGCTCTTTGGGCGGGGGACCCATCTCCAGCTGTATGGCCATTTTTGTGCCTGGCACGGCGCCAAGTGGGAAAGGGTGGCTTTGAGGCTGAAGCCAGCAGCAAAGCCCGCAGCCCCCAGGTCTGTGGGGCTACGCAAGCGGTTCCCAAAGAGCTTTAGAACAAGGCATAGTTTTCCCTGCTGGCTCTTTGGGCGGGGGACCCATCTCCAGCCGTATGGCCATTTTTGTGCCTGGCCCGGCGCCAAGTGGGAAAGGGTGGCTTTGAGGCTGAAGGCAGCAGCAAAGCCTGCAGCCCCCAGGTCTGTGGGGCTACGCAAGCGGTTCCCAAAGAGCTTTAGAACAAGGCATAGTTTTCCCTGCTGGCTCTCTGGGCGGGGGACCCATCTGCAGCCGTATGGCCATTTTTGAGCCTGGAGCAGTGCCAAGTGGGAAAGGGTGGTTTTGAGGGTGAAGGCAGCAGGAAAGCCCGCAGCCCCCAGGTCTGTGGGGCTACGCAAGCGGTTCCCAAAGAGCTTTAGAACAAGGCATAGTTTTCCCTGCTGGCTCTTTGGGCGGGGGACCCATCTCCAGCCGTATGGCCATTTTTGTGCCTGGCGCGGCGCCAAGTGGGAAAGGGTGGCTTTGAGGCTGAAGGCAGCAGCAAAGCCCGCAGCCCCCAGGTCTGTGGGGCTACGCAAGCGGTTCCCAAAGAGCTTTAGAACAAGGCATAGTTTTCTTTGCTGGCTCTTTGGGCGGGGGACACATCTCCAGCCGTATGGCCATTTTTGTGCCTGATAGGGCGCCAAGTGGGAAAGGGTGGTGTCGAGGCTGAAGGCAGCAGGAAAGCCCGCAGCCCCCAGGTCTGTGGGGCTACGCAAGCGGTTCCCAAAGAGCTTTAGAACAAGGCATAGTTTTCCCTGCTGGCTCTTTGGGCGGGGGACCCATCTCCAGCCGTATGGCCATTTTTGTGCCTGGCGAAGCCCCAAGACGGAAAGGGTGGCTTTGAATCTGAAGGCAGCAGGAAAGCCCGCAGCCCCCAGGTCTGTGGGGCTACGCAAGCGGTTCCCAAAGAGCTTTAGAACAAGGCATAGTTTTCCCTGCAGGCTCTTTGGGCGGGGGACCCATCTCCAGCCGTATGGCCATTTTTGTGCCTGGCGCGGCGCCAAGTGGGAAAGGGTGGTGTCGAGGCTGAAGGCAGCAGGAAAGCCCGCAGCCCCCACGTCTGTGGGGCCAAGCAAGCGGTTCCCAAAGAGCTTTAGAACAAGGCATAGTTTTCCCTGCTGGCTCTTTGGGCCTGGGACCCATCTCCAGCCGTATGGCCATTTTTGTGCCTGGCACGGCGCCAAGTGGGAAAGGGTGGCTTTGAGGCTGAAGGCAGCAGCAAAGCCCGCAGCCCCCAGGTCTGTGGGGCTACGCAAGCGGTTCCCAAAGAGCTTTAGAACAAGGCATAGTTTTCCCTGCTGGCTCTTTGTTCGGGGGACCCATCTCCAGCCATAGGCCATTTTTGTGCCTGGCCCGGCGCCCAGTGGGAAAGGGTGGCTTTGAGGCTTGAAGGCAGCAGGAAAGCCCGCAGCCCCCAGGTCTGTGGGGCTACGCAAGCGGTTCCCAAAGAGCTTTAGAACAAGGCATAGTTTTCCCTGCTGGCTCTCTGGGCGGGGGACCCATCTCCAGCCGTATGGCCATTTTTGTGCCTGGCGCGGCGCCAAGTGGGAAAGGGTTGTGTCGAGGCTAAAGGCAGCAGGAAAGCCCGCAGCCCCCAGGTCTGTGGGGCTACGCAAGCGGTTCCCAAAGAGCTTTAGAACAAGGCATAGTTTTCCCTGCTGGCTCTTTGGGCATGGGACCCATCTCCAGCCATAGGCCATTTTTGTGCTTGATAGGGCGCCAAGTGGGAAAGGGTTGCTTTGAGGCTGAAGACAGCAGGAAAGCCCGCAGCCCCCAGGTCTGTGGGGCTACGCAAGCGGTTCCCAAAGAGCTTTAGAACAAGGCATAGTTTTCCCTGCTGGCTCTCTGGGCGGGGGACCCATCTCCAGCCGTATGGCCATTTTTGAGCCTGGCGCGGCGCCAGGTGGGAAAGGGTGGCTTTGAGGCTGAAGGCAGGAGCAAAGCCTGCAGCCCCCAGGTCTGTGGTGCTACGCAAGCGGTTCCCAAAGAGCTTTAGAACAAGGCATAGTTTTCCCAGCTGGCTCTTAGGGCATGGGACCCATCTCCAGCCATAGGCCATTTTTGTGCCTGGCCCGGCGCAAAGTGGGAAAGGGTGGCTTTGAGGCTGAAGGCAGCAGGAAAGCCCGCAGCCCCCAGGTCTGTGCGGCTACGCAAGCGGTTCCCAAAGAGCTTTAGAACAAGGCATAGTTTTCCCTGCTGGCTCTTTGGGCGGGGGACCCATCTCCAGCCGTACGGCCATTTTTGTGCCTGGCGCGGCGCCAAGAGGGAAAGGGTGGTGTCGAGGCTAAAGGCAGCAGGAAAGCCCGCAGCCCCCAGGTCTGTGGGGCTACGCAAGCGGTTCCCAAAGAGCTTTAGAACAAGGCATAGTTTTCCCTGCTGGCTCTTTGGGCGGGGGACCCATCTCCAGCCGTATGGCCATTTTTGTGCCTGGCCCGGCGCCAAGTGGGAAAGGGTGGCTTTGAGGCTGAAGGCAGCAGCAAAGCCTGCAGCCCCCAGGTCTGTGGGGCTACGCAAGCGGTTCCCAAAGAGCTTTAGAACAAGGCATAGTTTTCCCTGCTGGCTCTCTGGGCGGGGGACCCATCTGCAGCCGTATGGCCATTTTTGAGCCTGGAGCAGTGCCAAGTGGGAAAGGGTGGTTTTGAGGGTGAAGGCAGCAGGAAAGCCCGCAGCCCCCAGGTCTGTGGGGCTACGCAAGCGGTTCCCAAAGAGCTTTAGAACAAGGCATAGTTTTCCCTGCTGGCTCTTTGGGCGGGGGACCCATCTCCAGCCGTATGGCCATTTTTGTGCCTGGCGCGGCGCCAAGTGGGAAAGGGTCGCTTTGAGGCTGAAGGCAGCAGCAAAGCCCGCAGCCCCCAGGTCTGTGGGGCTACGCAAGCGGTTCCCAAAGAGCTTTAGAACAAGGCATAGTTTTCTTTGCTGGCTCTTTGGGCGGGGGACACATCTCCAGCCGTATGGCCATTTTTGTGCCTGATAGGGCGCCAAGTGGGAAAGGGTGGTGTCGAGGCTGAAGGCAGCAGGAAAGCCCGCAGCCCCCAGGTCTGTGGGGCTACGCAAGCGGTTCCCAAAGAGCTTTAAAACAAGGCATAGTTTTCCCTGCTGGCTCTTTGGGCGGGGGACCCATCTCCAGCCATAGGCCATTTTTGTGCCTGGCCCGGCGCCCAGTGGGAAAGGGTGGCTTTGAGGCTTGAAGGCAGCAGGAAAGCCCGCAGCCCCCAGGTCTGTGGGGCTACGCAAGCGGTTCCCAAAGAGCTTTAGAACAAGGCATAGTTTTCTCTGCTGGCTCTTTGGGCAGGGGACCCATCTCCAGCCGTATGGCCATTTTTGAGCCTGGCGCGGCGCCAAGTGGGAAAGGGTTGTGTCGAGGCTAAAGGCAGCAGGAAAGCCCGCAGCCCCCAGGTCTGTGGGGCTACGCAAGCGGTTCCCAAAGAGCTTTAGAACAAGGCATAATTTTCCCTGCTGGCTCTTTGGGCGGGGGACCCATCTCCAGCCGTATGGCCATTTTTGTGCCTGGCGCAGCGCCAAGTGGGAAAGGGTGGTTTTGAGGCTGAAGGCAGCAGCAAAGCCTGCAGCCCCCAGGTCTGTGGGGCTACGCAAGCGGTTCCCAAAGAGCTTTAGAACAAGGCATAGTTTTCCCTGCTGGCTCTTTGGGCGGGGGACCCATCTCCAGCCGTATGGCCATTTTTGTGCCTGGCCGGGGGCCAAGTGGGAAAGGGTGGTTTTGAGGCTGAAGGCAGCAGGAAAGCCCGCAGCCCCCAGGTCTGTGCGGCTACGCAAGCGGTTCCCAAAGAGCTTTAGAACAAGCCATAGTTTTCCCTGCTGGCTCTTTGGGCGGGGGACCCATCTCCAGCCATAGGCCATTTTTGTGCTTGATAGGGCGCCAAGTGGGAAAGGGTTGCTTTGAGGCTGAAGACAGCAGGAAAGCCCGCAGCCCCCAGGTCTGTGGGGCTACGCAAGCGGTTCCCAAAGAGCTTTAGAACAAGGCATAGTTTTCCCTGCTGGCTCTCTGGGCGGGGGACCCATCTCCAGCCGTATGGCCATTTTTGAGCCTGGCGCGGCGCCAGGTGGGAAAGGGTGGCTTTGAGGCTGAAGGCAGGAGCAAAGCCTGCAGCCCCCAGGTCTCTGGTGCTACGCAAGCGGTTCCCAAAGAGCTTTAGAACAAGGCATAGTTTTCCCTGCTGGCTCTTAGGGCATGGGACCCATCTCCAGCCATAGGCCATTTTTGTGCCTGGCGCGAAGCCAAGTGGGAAAGGGTGGTTTTGAGGCTGAAGGCAGCAGGAAAGCCCGCAGCCCCCAGGTCTGTGCGGCTACGCAAGCGGTTCCCAAAGAGCTTTAGAACAAGGCATAGTTTTCCCTGCTGGCTCTTTGGGCGGGGGACCCATCTCCAGCCATACGGCCATTTTTGTGCCTGGCGCGGCGCCAAGAGGGAAAGGGTGGTGTCGAGGCTAAAGGCAGCAGGAAAGCCCGCAGCCCCCAGGTCTGTGGGGCTACGCAAGCGGTTCCCAAAGAGCTTTAGAACAAGGCATAGTTTTCCCTGCTGGCTCTTTGGGCATGGGACCCATCTCCACCCATAGGCCATTTTTGTGCCTGATAGGGCGCCAAGTGGGAAAGGGTGGCTTTGAGGCTGAAGACAGCAGGAAAGCCTGCAGCCCCCAGGTCTGTGGGGCTACGCAAGCGGTTCCCAAAGACCTTTAGAACAAGGCATAGTTTTCCCTGCTGGCTCTTTGGGTGGGGGACCCATCTCCAGCCGTATGGCTATTTTTGTGCCTGACGCGGTGCGTAGTGGCATAGGGTGGTTTTGAGGCTGAAGGCAGCAGGAAAGCCCGCAGCCCCCACGTCTGTGGGGCCAAGCAAGCGGTTCCCAAAGAGCTTTAGAACAAGGCATAGTTTTCCTAGCTGGCTCTTTGGGCGGGGGACCCATCTCCAGCCGTATGGCTATTTTTGTGCCTGACGCGGTGCGTAGTGGCATAGGGTGGTTTTGAGGCTGAAGGCAGCAGGAAAGCCCGCAGCCCCCACGTCTGTGGGGCCAAGCAAGCGGTTCCCAAAGAGCTTTAGAACAAGGCATAGTTTTCCCAGCTGGCTCTCTGGGCGGGGGACCCATCTCCAGCCGTATGGCCATTTTTGAGCCTGGCGCGGCGCCAAGTGGGAAAGGGTGGTGTCGAGGCTAAAGGCAGCAGGAAAGCCCGCAGCCCCCAGGTCTGTGGGGCTACGCAAGCGGTTCCCAAAGAGCTTTAGAACAAGGCATAGTTTTCCCTGCTGGCTCTTTGGGCATGGGACCCATCTCCAGCCATAGGCCATTTTTGTGCTTGATAGGGCGCCAAGTGGGAAAGGGTTGCTTTGAGGCTGAAGACAGCAGGAAAGCCCGCAGCCCCCAGGTCTGTGGGGCTACGCAAGCGGTTCCCAAAGAGCTTTAGAACAAGGCATAGTTTTCCCTGCTGGCTCTCTGGGCGGGGGACCCATCTCCAGCCGTATGGCCATTTTTGAGCCTGGCGCGGCGCCAGGTGGGAAAGGGTGGCTTTGAGGCTGAAGGCAGGAGCAAAGCCTGCAGCCCCCAGGTCTGTGGTGCTACGCAAGCGGTTCCCAAAGAGCTTTAGAACAAGGCATAGTTTTCCCAGCTGGCTCTTAGGGCATGGGACCCATCTCCAGCCATAGGCCATTTTTGTGCCTGGCCCGGCGCAAAGTGGGAAAGGGTGGCTTTGAGGCTGAAGGCAGCAGGAAAGCCCGCAGCCCCCAGGTCTGTGCGGCTACGCAAGCGGTTCCCAAAGAGCTTTAGAACAAGGCATAGTTTTCCCTGCTGGCTCTTTGGGCGGGGGACCCATCTCCAGCCGTACGGCCATTTTTGTGCCTGGCGCGGCGCCAAGAGGGAAAGGGTGGTGTCGAGGCTAAAGGCAGCAGGAAAGCCCGCAGCCCCCAGGTCTGTGGGGCTACGCAAGCGGTTCCCAAAGAGCGTTAGAACAAGGCATAGTTTTCCCTGCTGGCTCTTTGGGCGGGGGACCCATCTCCAGCCGTATGGCCATTTTTGTGCATGGCGCAGTGCCAAGTGGGAAATGGTGGTATCGAGGCTGAAGGCAGCAGGAAAGCCCGCAGCCCCCAGGTCTGTGCGGCTACGCAAGCGGTTCCCAAAGAGCTTTAGAACAAGGCATAGTTTTCCCTGCTGGCTCTTTGGGCATGGGACCCATCTCCACCCATAGGCCATTTTTGTGCCTGATAGGGCGCCAAGTGGGAAAGGGTGGCTTTGAGGCTGAAGACAGCAGGAAAGCCTGCAGCCCCCAGGTCTGTGGGGCTACGCAAGCGGTTCCCAAAGAGCTTTAGAACAAGGCATAGTTTTCCCTGCTGGCTCTTTGGGTGGGGGACCCATCTCCAGCCGTATGGCTATTTTTGTGCCTGACGCGGTGCGTAGTGGCATAGGGTGGTTTTGAGGCTGAAGGCAGCAGGAAAGCCCGCAGCCCCCACGTCTGTGGGGCCAAGCAAGCGGTTCCCAAAGAGCTTTAGAACAAGGCATAGTTTTCCCAGCTGGCTCTTTGGGCGGGGGACCCATCTCCAGCCGTATGGCCATTTTTGTGCCTGGCGCGGTGCGTAGTGGGAAATGGTGGTTTTGAGGCTGAAGGCAGCAGGAAAGCCCGCAGCCCCCAGGTCTGTGGGGCTACGCAAGCGGTTCCCAAAGAGCTTTAGAACAAGGCATAGTTTTCCCTGCTGGCTCTTTGGGCGGGGGACCCATCTCCAGCCGTATGGCCATTTTTGTGCCTGGCCCGGCGCCAAGTGGGAAAGGGTGGCTTTGAGGCTGAAGGCAGCAGCAAAGACTGCAGCCCCCAGGTCTGTGGGGCTACGCAAGCGGTTCCCAAAGAGCTTTAGAACAAGGCATAATTTTCCCTGCTGGCTCTTTGGGCGGGGGACCCATCTCCAGCCGTATGGCCATTTTTGTGCCTGGCGCGGCGCCAAGTGGGAAAGGGTGGTGTCGAGGCTGAAGGCAGCAGGAAAGCCCGCAGCCCCCACGTCTGTGGGGCCAAGCAAGTGGTTCCCAAAGAGCTTTAGAACAAGGCATAGTTTTCCCTGCTGGCTCTTTGGGCCTGGGACCCATCTCCAGCCATAGGCCATTTTTGTGCTTGATAGGGCGCCAAGTGGGAAAGGGTGGCTTTGAGGCTGAAGGCAGCAGGAAAGCCTGCAGCCCCCAGGTCTGTGGGGCTACGCAAGCAGTTCCCAAAGAGCTTTAGAACAAGGCATAGTTTTCCCTGCTGGCTCTTTGTTCGGGGGACCCATCTCCAGCCATAGGCCATTTTTGTGCCTGGCCCGGCGCCCAGTGGGAAAGGGTGGCTTTGAGGCTTGAAGGCAGCAGGAAAGCCCGCAGCCCCCAGGTCTGTGGGGCTACGCAAGCGGTTCCCAAAGAGCTTTAGAACAAGGCATAGTTTTCCCTGCTGGCTCTCTGGGCGGGGGACCCATCTCCAGCCGTATGGCCATTTTTGAGCCTGGCGCGGCGCCAAGTGGGAAAGGGTTGTGTCGAGGCTAAAGGCAGCAGGAAAGCCCGCAGCCCCCAGGTCTGTGCGGCTACGCAAGCGGTTCCCAAAGAGCTTTAGAACAAGGCATAATTTTCCCTGCTGGCTCTTTGGGCGGGGGACCCATCTCCAGCCGTATGGCCATTTTTGTGCCTGGCGCAGCGCCAAGTGGGAAAGGGTGGTTTTGAGGCTGAAGGCAGCAGGAAAGCCCGCAGCCCCCAGGTCTGTGGGGCTACGCAAGCGGTTCCCAAAGAGCTTTAGAACAAGGCATAGTTTTCCCTGCTGGCTCTTTGGGCGGGGGACCCATCTCCAGCCGTATGGCCATTTTTGTGCCTGGCCGGGGGCCAAGTGGGAAAGGGTGGTTTTGAGGCTGAAGGCAGCAGGAAAGCCCGCAGCCCCCAGGTCTGTGCGGCTACGCAAGCGGTTCCCAAAGAGCTTTAGAACAAGGCATAGTTTTCCCTGCTGGCTCTTTGGGCCTGGGACCCATCTCCAGCCATAGGCCATTTTTGTGCTTGATAGGGCGCCAAGTGGGAAAGGGTTGCTTTGAGGCTGAAGACAGCAGGAAAGCCCGCAGCCCCCAGGTCTGTGGGGCTACGCAAGAGGTTCCCAAAGAGCTTTAGAACAAGGCATAGTTTTCCCTGCTGGCTCTTTGTTCGGGGGACCCATCTCCAGCCGTATGGCCGTTTTTGAGCCTGGCGCGGCGCCAGGTGGGAAAGGGTGGCTTTGAGGCTGAAGGCAGGAGCAAAGCCTGCAGCCCCCAGGTCTGTGGTGCTACGCAAGCGGTTCCCAAAGAGCTTTAGAACAAGGCATAGTTTTCCCTGCTGGCTCTTAGGGCATGGGACCCATCTCCAGCCATAGGCCATTTTTGTGCCTGGCGCGAAGCCAAGTGGGAAAGGGTGCTGTCGAGGCTGAAGGCAGCAGGAAAGCCCGCAGCCCCCAGGTCTGTGGGGCTACGCAAGCGGTTCCCAAAGAGCTTTAGAACAAGGCATAGTTTTCCCTGCTGGCTCTTTGGGCGGGGGACCCATCTCCAGCCGTATGGCCATTTTTGTGCCTGGCCCGGCGCAAAGTGGGAAAGGGTGGCTTTGAGGCTGAAGGCAGCAGCAAAGCCCGCAGCCCCCAGGTGTGTGCGGCTACGCAAGCGGTTCCCAAAGAGCTTTAGAACAAGGCATAGTTTTCCCTGCTGGCTCTTTGGGCGGGGGACCCATCTCCAGCCGTACGGCCATTTTTGTGCCTGGCGCGGCGCCAAGAGGGAAAGGGTGGTGTCGAGGCTAAAGGCAGCAGGAAAGCCTGCAGCCCCCAGGTCTGTGGGGCTATGCAAGCGGTTCCCAAAGAGCTTTAGAACAAGGCATAGTTTTCCCTGCTGGCTCTTTGGGCGGGGGACCCATCTCCAGCCGTATTGCCATTTTTGTGCATGGCGCAGCGCCAAGTGGGAAATGGTGGTATTGAGGCTGAAGGCAGCAGGAAAGCCCGCAGCCCCCAGGTCTGTGGGGCTACGCAAGCGGTTCCCAAAGAGCTTTAGAACAAGGCATAGTTTTCCCTGCTGGCTCTTTGGGCATGGGACCCATCTCCACCCATAGGCCATTTTTGTGCCTGATAGGGCGCCAAGTGGGAAAGGGTGGCTTTGAGGCTGAAGACAGCAGGAAAGCCTGCAGCCCCCAGGTCTGTGGGGCTACGCAAGCGGTTCCCAAAGAGCTTTAGAACAAGGCATAGTTTTCCCTGCTGGCTCTTTGGGTGGGGGACCCATCTCCAGCCGTATGGCTATTTTTGTGCCTGACGCGGTGCGTAGTGGCATAGGGTGGTTTTGAGGCTGAAGGCAGCAGGAAAGCCCGCAGCCCCCACGTCTGTGGGGCCAAGCAAGCGGTTCCCAAAGAGCTTTAGAACAAGGCATAGTTTTCCCAGCTGGCTCTTTGGGCGGGGGACCCATCTCCAGCCGTATGGCCATTTTTGTGCCTGGCACGGCGCCAAGTGGGAAAGGGTGGTTTTGAGGCTGAAGGCAGCAGGAAAGCCCGCAGCCCCCACGTCTGTGGGGCTACGCAAGCGGTTCCCAAAGAGCTTTAGAACAAGGCATAGTTTTCCCTGCTGGCTCTTTGGGCGGGGGACCCATCTCCAGCCGTATGGCCATTTTTGTGCCTGGCGCGGCGCCAAGTGGGTAAGGGTGGTGTCGAGGCTGAAGGCAGCAGCAAAGCCTGCAGCCCCCAGGTCTGTGGGGCCAAGCAAGCGGTTCCCAAAGAGCTTTAGAACAAGGCATAGTTTTCCCTGCTGGCTCTTTGGGCATGGGACCCATCTCCAGCCGTATGGCCATTTTTATCCCTGGCCCGGCGCCAAGTGGGAAAGGGTGGCTTTGAGGCTGAAGGCAGCAGGAAAGCCCGCAGCCCCCAGGTCTGTGGGGCTACGCAAGCGGTTCCCAAAGAGCTTTAGAACAAGGCATAGTTTTCCCTGCTCGCTCTTAGGGCATGGGACCCATCTCCAGCCATAGGCCATTTTTGTGCCTGGCGCGAAGCCAAGTGGGAAAGGGTGGTGTCGAGGCTGAAGGCAGCAGGAAAGCCCGCAGCCCCAAGGTCTGTGGGGCTACGCAAGCGGTTCCCAAAGAGCTTTAGAACAAGGCATAGTTTTCCCTGCTGGCTCTTTGGGCGGGGGACCCATCTCCAGCCGTATGGCCATTTTTGTGCCTGGCCCGGCGCCAAGTGGGAAAGGGTGGCTTTGAGGCTGAAGGCAGCAGGAAAGCCCGCAGCCCCCAGGTCTGTGCGGCTACGCAAGCGGTTCCCAAAGAGCTTTAGAACCAGGCATAGTTTTCCCTGCTGGCTCTTTGGGCGGGGGACCCATCTCCAGCCGTACGGCCATTTTTGTGCCTGGCGCGGCGCCAAGAGGGAAAGGGTGGTGTCGAGGCTAAAGGCAGCAGGAAAGCCCGCAGCCACCAGGTCTGTGGGGCTACGCAAGCGGTTCCCAAAGAGCTTTAGAACAAGGCATAGTTTTCCCTGCTGGCTCTTTGGGCGGGGGACCCATCTCCAGCCGTATGGCCATTTTTGTGCATGGCGCAGCGCCAAGTGGGAAATGGTGGTATCGAGGCTGAAGGCAGCAGGAAAGCCCGCAGCCCCCAGGTCTGTGGGGCTACGCAAGCGGTTCCCAAAGAGCTTTAGAACAAGGCATATTTTTCCCTGCTGGCTCTTTGGGCATGGGACCCATCTCCACCCATAGGCCATTTTTGTGCCTGATAGGGCGCCAAGTGGGAAAGGGTGGCTTTGAGGCTGAAGACAGCAGGAAAGCCTGCAGCCCCCAGGTCTGTGGGGCTACGCAAGCGGTTCCCAAAGAGCTTTAGAACAAGGCATAGTTTTCCCTGCTGGCTCTTTGGGTGGGGGACCCATCTCCAGCCGTATGGCTATTTTTGTGCCTGACGCGGTGCGTAGTGGCATAGGGTGGTTTTGAGGCTGAAGGCAGCAGGAAAGCCCGCAGCCCCTACGTCTGTAGAGCCAAGCAAGCGGTTCCCCAAGAGCTTTAGAACAAGGCATAGTTTTCCCAGCTGGCTCTTTGGGCGGGGGACCCATCTCCAGCCGTATGGCCATTTTTGTGCCTGGCGCGGTGCGTAGTGGGAAAGGGTGGTTTTGAGGCTGAAGGCAGCAGGAAAGCCCGCAGCCCCCAGGTCTGTGGGGCTACGCAAGCGGTTCCCAAAGAGCTTTAGAACAAGGCATAGTTTTCCCTGCTGGCTCTTTTGGCAGGGGACCCATCTCCAGCCGTATGGCCATTTTTGTCCCTGGCCCGGCGCCAAGTGGGAAAGGGTGGTGTTGAGGCTGAAGGCAGCAGCAAAGACTGCAGCCCCCAGGTCTGTGGGGCCAAGCAAGCGGTTCCCAAAGAGCTTTAGAACAAGGCATAGTTTTCCCAGCTGGCTCTTTGGGCGGGGGACCCATCTCCAGCCGTATGGCCATTTTTGTGCCTGGCCCGGCGCCAAGTGGGAAAGGGTGCTGTCGAGGCTGAAGGCAGCAGGAAAGCCTGCAGCCCCCAGGTCTGTGCAGCTACGCAAGCGGTTCCCAAAGAGCTTTAGAACAAGGCATAGTTTTCCCTGCTGGCTCTTTGGGCGGGGGACCCATCTCCAGTCGTATGGCTATTTTTGTGCCTGATGCGGCGCCAAGTGGGAAAGGGTGTTGTCGAGGCTGAAGGCAGCAGGAAAGCCCGCAGCCCCCAGGTCTGTGGGGCTACGCAAGCGGTTCCCAAAGAGCTTTAGAACAAGGCATAGTTTTACCTGCTGGCTCTTTTGGCAGGGGACCCATCTCCAGTCGTATGGCCATTTTTGTGCCTGGCGCGGCGCCACGTGGGAAAGGGTGATTTTGAGGCTGAAGGCGTCACAAAAGCCTGCCGTCCGAGGGTTTCTTAATGACTTTTCTTAATGATGTCTCCACAGTGTGAAGTTTTGCAGGATTTGAAAAAGTAATAGACACAGTGAAATTGAGTCTATTGGAAACTTCCATACTTTTCCCTCCCTCTAAAATCTCTGGTGTCCTGTAGTATCCACTGCCTGCAACTGCTGTTGCAGGAGCAGACAGATTGGTATCAAATTTAGAAAAAAAGGGACATCATTAAGAGGATTCACTCGCCTTATTTTTCACCGGTGTGGCCAGTAAAGAAACCAAAAAGGCAATGGCGTTTCACAGTAGATTACGGAAAATTAAACGCCAACACTGCACCTCTGACCGTTGCTGTTCCGAATATCGCGGAAATTGTGACAATGATAAAAGGAGCTGCCCATCCTTGCAGGGTTGCCTTAGATTTTAAAGACATATTTTTTTATGATTCTCCTCCTTGAGCAGGACAAAGCGCAGTTTGCATTCACATGGAAAGGAGTGCAATATACCTTTAACCGCTTTCCACAAGGATACAAACATTCCCCCACTATTGCCCATAATGCTTTGGCTAAAGTGCTATCAGAGATTCCTGTTTCACAGGGATGTACAGTATACCAATATATTATTGATGACATCTTAATAGGGGAGAGAACCAAGAAAGTGTACAAGACATGATGGAAAACATCCGAAAAACATTATCAGATTTGGGATTGGAAATTCCCGACTCAAAGTGTCAGGGACCCGCACAGGAAGTTAAATTCCTGGGGGTCTGGTGGATTAAGGGAGCTGCTTCTGTCCCTCAGGATACCCTGAAAAAATAGAACATGGACAGAATCCTTCCAGCACGAAGGAGTTACAGCAAGTCCTGGGAACTTTAAGTTATTAGCGTAAACACATCCCTGGCTTTTCCATCATTGCTCGCCCCCTTTATTGTTTGCTCAAAAAAGGTAAATCCTGGGAGTCGACTGAACAACACACTAATGCACTAGAATTGCTAATAAAAGAGCTAAGGTTATTCCAACAACTTGGCCCCATACATCCAACTGACCCTGTCCATGTAGAATGGGGGCTCAGTGAACATGGTTCCCATTGTAATTTATGCCAGAAGGGACCAGCAGGACCGGAGAGACCATTAGAATTTAGCTCTCACGCCTTTAATGATACTGAGAGCAGCTATTCAGACCTGGAGAAGGGTTTACTGTCCCTGGTGCGAGCATTGCAACGAGCAGAGCAGATAAGGAGACAACAGAGCGTGATTGTTCGGGGCCCTTTTCGCCTCCCAGATGTGGTCCTTAAAGGGACACCACCACCAGCTGGCATTCCCCAGAAACCCACAGTTCGAAAGTGGTATGCTTATTTAGAAGGCATTAATGATATCATGCCAGTCTCTGAAGGTAGTATCAAAGTATCCATGCTCCAGAAGGATAGAGATGGTGCCCTATTGTTCCAATCCCCACCAAACAGACCATCTCCAATCCAAGAAGCACCTCCTCTGAAAGCAGGCAGTGATCTTACAGGAGTGTGGTTTACTGGTGTGTCATCTCACCGTGAGAACAGCAAGTGGAAATACAAGGCCGTAGCACTGGAAGTAGCAACGGGGGAAAGAGCAATTGAAACAGGAGAAGGTAGGGCACAAGTAGGGGAACTCAGAGCCGTCCTACTAGCTGCACAACATGGAGCTACTTACATTTACACTGACTCATATGCTGTTTTTAAAGGAGCCACTGAATGGCTAGGACACTGGGCAGCCAATGATTGGCAGGTGAATAGAGTCCCGATCTGGGAGACAGACAGTTGGAAGCAACTGTTGGAAATAGGAGGACAGAGACCATTGCACATTGCTTGGGTAAAAGGCCACGATCGTTCAAACTCGATCACTGCTCAGTTCAACCAACAGGTAGATAGCCTCACGCGGCTACAACAAATTGACACTGTAGATGATGGTCGGGAATGGTTACATATTAAGCCTGGCCATACAGGCCGTGCTGATCTGTATCAGGAAGGTCTAGCCCGGGGGTGGCCTGTGTCGGTTAAGCTGTGCGAACAAGTAGTAACTGCCTGGTCACAATGTCGCCTACGACTCAGCAAAGATCATCCGAGTAAGGCGCCTCCCTTACACATGCGGGACAAGAAAATGTTGTGGCATTCATGGCAGATTGATTATATTGGGCCCTTAAGATCATCAGGTGGGAAAAGATATGTCCTAGTCGGAGTGGAGATTATCTCCAGCCTCAGTATGGCCACTGGCTTCAAATCAGCTGCTGGGGACAACACAGTGAAAGGCCTAAAAGGGTGGTTCAGCACACTTCCCCTTCCCGAGGAAATCCAAAGTGATAACGGTTCACACTTTACCGCTACAGTGGTACAAGATTGGGCCAAAGAAGAAGGGATTCGATGGGTATTTCATACTCCCTATTATCCTCAGGCTAATGGCATTGTTGAATGCACCAACGGATTGGTTAAGCGTTTTGCAAAAACTCATAAATCATAAAGGAAGGTGAAGAAGGCACCTTGCCCACCGAAATTCGAAAAGTAATATGGGATAACGCAATTGAGTTTGAGAGAAAATTTCAATCCTGGTGGTATCTGGTTAATTTCACCTACGATCCCACTGAGAGCAAAGCCACAGCTTTTGTCTTAACGATACGCAATGCCTCAGTATCCACCATATACCCAATCATCGCACTGGGGTTGAATCATCAAGGAGCTCTACTCTATCCAACACAGCACAGAGGTTGGGCACGACAAAATGAGACTAAATGGCAAACTGCTGATGTTGACGCATGCGTTTCACGAGACCAACAAGGATTCATTTGTGAGAGTAATACTCTCAAAGCACAAGACCTTTGTCTTGACACCAACCAGAATGCTTGTCACTTTGAGACACATCCCGATGAAACCCCAGAGACTGTGCTTGACTATATTGGGAAAGGGTGCGTTAGCATGAGGTCTCCCTGTAGTCTTGTATTATAGACGAGAAAGGCTTGAGACCATGGCCACTCTGGGTCTCTTTGACTACAAACAACAGGGAATAAAAAGGTGAAACTGAATAGCATCAATTCCATCTGCCAATTCGTCATTTTAGAATTTGGGCCTCCAAATAGCCATACATCATAAAAGTAGTATTATTGCCAGGTTCAATGTCAGGATTCCCTGGAGACATTCAAAGGTAGCGTAGGCCAATCCGTCTGTACAGCTCATCCAAGGTTCCTGTAAGACATAAAGGAAAAGAAAATCTGCTCGGTCTTATTCGACCGACGGGGTTAAAAAGAAGGTGCGGTCCACCGGGTGCTGATCCGGTGTATCTTCCCTGAACAATCCTTGGCTTCCCATGCATAGGGATTTTTGGGAGTAGCTAGCACCATTGGCACCGTCCCATTTTGAGGCATTTTCACTAACACAGGTAGTCCAGGGTGAAATCTTCCGGGGTATTTTCCCGGTTCATTGGCAGCCTTTGGCGAGATAATATTGGCAGGTACACAGAAAGCTTTCATTTTAGGACAGCCGTCTCCACTCCATTTGTTATTTAGTTGATAGATGGCATCATCCAATCGCAAATGCCAACCAGGTTCATGACTTTTTGCAAAACGCTTAACCAATCTATTGGTGCGTTCAACAATGCCATTAGCCTGGGGATAACAGGGAGTATGAAATACCCATCGAATCCCTTCTTCCTTGGCCCAATCTTGTACCACCGAAGCCGTAAAGTGTGAAACGTTATCACTCTGGATTTCGTCGGGAAGGGGAAGTGTGCTGAACCACCCTGTTAGGCCTTTCACTGTGTTGTCCCTCGTAGCTGGTTTGAAACTGCTGGCCATACTGAGGCTGGAGATAATCTCCACTCCTACCAGGACATATCTTTTCCCACCTGATGATCTCAAGGGCCCAATATAATCAAGCTGCCATGAATGCCACAACGCTTTCTTGTCCCGCATGTGTAAGGGAGGCGCCTTACTCGGATGATCTTTGCTGAGTCGTAGGCGACATTGTGAACAGGCAGTTACTATTTGTTCGCACAGCTTAACTGACACAAGCCACCCACCTTCCCGATACAGGTCAGGACGGCCTGTGCGGCCACGTTTAACATGTAACGATTCAAGTAAGCGTTCCCATTCCCGACCATCATCTACAATGTCAATTTGTTGCAGCCGCGTGAGGCCATCTACCTGTTGGTTGAACTGAGCAGTGATCGAGTTTGAACGATCGTGGCCTTTTACCCGAGCAACGTGCAATGGTCTCTGTCCTCCTATTTCCAACAGTTGCTTCCAATTATCTGTCTCCCAAACTGGGACTCTATTCACCTGCCAATCGTTGGCTGCCCAGTGTCCTAGCCATTCAGTGGCTCCTTTAAGAACAGCATATGACTCAGCGTAAAAGGAGGTGGCTCCATGTTGTGCAGCTAGTAGGACAGCTCTGAGTTCCCCTACCCTCCCCTATTTCAATTGCTCTTTCTCCCGTTGTTACTTCCAGTGCTACGGCCTTATATTTGCACTTATTTTTTTAACGGTGAGATGACGCACCAGTAAACCACACTCCTCTAAGATCACTGCTGTCCCTCAAAGGAGGTGCTTCTTGGATCGGAGATGGTCTGTTTGGTGGGGATTGGAACAATAGGGCACCATCTATATCCTTTGGTATCCTTGTGAAGTAGCCTTGGATACTTTAACACTGCCTTCAGAGACTGGCTTGATTTCATTAATGCCTTCTAAATAAGCATACCACTTTCGAACTGTAGGTCTCTGGGCAATGCCAGCTGGTGGTGGTGTCCCTTTAAGGACCACATCTGGGAGGCGAAAAGGTCCCAGGAAAGATCACACTCTGTTCTCTTCTTATCTGCTCTGCTCGTTGCAACGCTCGCACCAGGGACAGTAAACCCTTCTCCAGGTCTGAATAGCTGCATTCAGTATCATTGAAGGAGTGTGAGCAAAATTCTAATGGTCTCTCCGGTCCTGCTGGTCCCTTCTGCCATAAATTACAACGGGAACCATGTTCACTGAGCCCCCATTCTACATGGACAGGGTCAGTTGGATGTATGGGGCCAAGTTGTTGGAATAACCTTAGCTCCTTTATTAGTAATTGCAGAGCATTAGTGTGTTGTTCAGTCCACACCCAGGATTTACCCTTTTTTGGCAAGCTATGAAGGGGGCGAGCAATGATGGAAAAGCCAGGGATGTGTTTACGCCAATAACTTAAAGTTCCCAGGACCTGCTGTAACTCCTTCGTGCTGGAAGGATTCTGTCCATGTTCTATTTTTTCAGGGTATCCTGAGGGACAGAAGCAGCTCCCTTAATCCACCAGACCCCCAGGAATTTAACTTCCTGTGCGGGTCCCTGACACTTTGAGTCGGGTCTACGTGAGGCACCCACTAACACTTCTGCCCTAGTCATTCGCTGCTCTCCCGGCAACCAGAGGTTAATTTTTGCAGTGGGGCATGTTTTTACCACACCATCAATTCCTGTGAAGTTGACTCTGCGTCGGGTGGGATTTATACCTAGAAGTTGTGCTGTTTCGTTAGTGATTGCAGACATTTGGGCTCCGGTATCAATAATAAAATTTACCAATATCTTCCGGGGTCCAACAGGAATGACAATAACAGGTTCGGAGTCTTTATGAGAGCGCCATTGGATTGCTAGTACCTGCCCGACAGGGTTGCTCAGTGCCCTCCCCGGGGATAGGAGTGTTGTGGCTGGGACTCTGTCAAATCAATCAAGTTATGTTCCGGTGCAGAAGGCACAGTTTTCTCACGGCTTGGGGATTCTCTGGTTAGACTTTTCTCCCCAGCCGCATTATTCTTTCTAGGTAGAGATTGGACTAGCGTACGGAGATCTCCCGTAGGGTCACCGTGCAAGAATTGTCGGGGCACCCCTAATTGTAGGGCTTTACGCCACAACTCATTCCGGTCCTTATCAGGCTTAAACCTTCCCTCTGATTTAGGGTTTTGAGTGTGAGTTTGGACTTGGCGAACCTTTCGCGGGTGTTCGGAGGATTTCTCACTAGTTTGGCTGGCCCAGCCCATTCGGCGCCCATATTGATCTATTTCCTGTACATTCCAGGTGGGCATGTAGTGACGACGGCCCCGCCCATGAGCACCCCGAGCATCCCGTATACGATCTTGAGTGCGAACAAGGAACGGTTTCAGGCAACCGGGAAGACCACGGATGAGAGGGGCTAATCGATCGGGGTCGATAGGGGCTGACATTGGGGATTTCCGAAATTCCTCTCTGTCATACATGGCTTGCAGACAAGCTGCTTTCCGTACAGCCGCAAACAGATCAGAGTAGCCTGTAGCTCTAATCTCTAACGGCTCCCCCCTCTCTCGCGGATCCATACCCCCTGCCCAAAAGGCTGCTCGAGCCGTTAGGGAATAATTATGATCCCCAGGCATAGTGGTTAAAAACACTCCTGGTCCCCAAGAGTCTCCTGCTTCTTCCTCACTCAGCATAATTCTGCCCCCCCCTTCAGAAGAAACTCGCCACACGTACTCAACAGCTGACTCTTCTGGTCGCCTCGAATATTTCTCCCTTATTTTTGTTAACTCGGTTGGTGTCCATGGAACGGTACGCACAGTGGTGTGAATTTCATCACCATCATCAACTGCAGTTTCAGTTTTAACCAGAGGACGTAAAGGAAAAACTTGGGATTTCAAAGTAAAAGTCCTTTCCTCCTCATCTTCTTCGTCATCCTCACTATTAGACAAAAAAATCTCCGGTCTGGGTTCCGGAATTTGGATAACACATTAACTTACGAATCTGTTGGACCTGGGTCGAGGGCTGCATTTTATCTAAGAGCCCGGTCACCCTTTCAATAACATTTTAAGTTGGCGATTTTCACTCCCAAGTTGAGCATTCCGGTTTCCTAAACATTCATTCTCACTCACAAGCTTATCGACTTGAGTTCTTAATCTTTCTCCTGTCTCCTTTTGCAAGGCTAATGATGACTTCAGCACCTCATTCTCCGATTTCAGGGTTGCATATTCTACAGCTGAAATCAGATTAGGAGCGGGGGTTTCTCTAGCTTCTTGTTGTGCACAAGATAAACAGGCGCCTAACACAGCACAAATCACACCCTTGCCTTTCCCCGCTCTGAGCTTCTGTGAAACCCGACGCTCTTCAATACGTTCCACCACTTTCTCTTCATCCTTCCAAAATTTTTGGGCCCACTCCTTCCCACCCTGGGAAGGGGCACAATCATATTTTTGCAGCAGTTTATCCATGGCAATCCTGCCGACTACGCCAAATTCTGTTGCGTGAAACGGGGCCAAGCGGTTTTGGCAGAAGATAAACCCCCTTGCGTTCTAACACTCCTCACCGAGGTGGGAGGCCAGGTGCGGCTGGGTTTCAATTCTGAGTGATGCCCAATTCAGCACTATCAGCCCAATCGCGTTTACTATGTGTTAAACTATTACGATTTGGAGACACTAATAGTGGGCTGCACCTTCAGTCTAGTCGTGCTCCTGAACCAGCACGGCCTCTCTCAAGTTTTGGTCGCGTTCAGTGAGAAAGCGAAACGACTAGCTACTGAAACAGTGCAGTTTATTTAAACAACAGATATACAGGTTCTTTAGGATTGCCGGTGATAAATACACTGTCTGCAAAGCACGTGCAAATAAAGACATTGTTAAATAGACAAACGCGCGACAAAATTATAAACGATACAGCCTGGCTATAAATGTAGGGTAGAGATTCTCTAGAGAAATTTCTAGAGTCCCCGAGAAAGCACTCGGTGTAATCAAAGTCTTACCCAAAGGCGTCCTTATGAGGGGGAAGAAAGGCTCAGCCCGTCGACTGATCCCAGAAAACAGCGGTGGGATTCTTCGCGATGGTGTCTTCCCAGACATTCCCCCTCTCGGGCTATTTTTATATTATTTTTTTAACTTCAAAGTGGAGTTTGAGTGACTTTAGTCATATGTACTTTTATTATGATTAATGTACTCAAGGAGGAGTGTTCACACCTCGGGGGCGGATAGCCTCCGGGATGGAGGTGTGTTTTGGTACATTGTGGTGAGCAAAGTTCGCACAAAAAGACAGCATTTCATCAACATTTGACGAAATGTTGGCTCGGGTGGCGTGTAAGCCGCTTATCAGTTCCGTAGTACCATCTCGTCCCCATATCTGCTATTCGTCACAAGGGAAGGCCACGGAACAAGCGCGTTCCGTTCCATCCCTCGTGTAGTTTCGCAAACAACCTTGTACAGGGAATCACAGCTGTTGCATTCTTCGTGTGCCAGCTGCGGCTGTATTCTACCTCAGAAGCCTCTTGATTTTATGACTTTCCTTAATGTGTGAACAATGCTGTATTTTTGTATTCTTGGCCAATTTAGTAATTATTCCACAAGAACACACATTGGTTGCCGATTTATCAACGGGTCTAATCACCACAGGCCAACTGTAATTAAAACCATCTATGTAGACTCTACCAAAGCGGACAAATACAACACTGATTGTTACAAAATTATGGCGCCAAATTCAGATTGCTGGCACAATTTCACTTTCATCAAACCTACAGTAGTGTACTGTATTTGGGGCTACAAGGGCACAGAATTGTTATTTGAATTTATGATTGACTCAAATACACCTGAACTTGCTGAAATGAATCCAGAACCTACACCCCACAAACTCTCAAAGGCTCTCTCTTCTAAGAGAAAAAAAAAAAACACCTCTCTCTTTTCTAAGCCCTCCATTAGACTAACTCCTTACATTTTCAACATTGGCCCTTACGTTATTAAACACACACAGGTCAACAACAGGTACTGTTTAATCCCACATATTCCCTCAAACGAGCAGAATTGTCAATGCAGATTAAAATCTCTGCGATCAAACCCACCTGCTTACCATTCCTGAGTACATCTTATGCAGAATGGTCAGCATGGTTACGCAAACGAACTCTTGCCACTTCACACGGACGGAAGAGGGATGCGACTGGTATCTTAGGAACAGGCCTGGGAGTCTTGAATAGTATAGATGCTGAGATACTTGCCAACAAACTAGTCACAACCGCTACTGATCTGGACAAATTAAGACATCCCCTACAGTCCTCTCTATTAGCATTGGGAAACCACCAACGGCTTTTATCGAATATATTGCCTCAATGGGAAGAAACGGGTGAAAAAGACCATCAGCTGATCACAGATGCACTTGGTACAACTCAAACCAATGTTTCCTTGGCTCTTAGTTGTATCCAAGCCCAATTGTGGATGCAATCTATGACAGCCGCAATCATAAGGGAAGGTGAAGAAGGCACCTTGCCCACCGAAATTCGAAAAGTAATATGGGATAACGCAATTGAATTTGAGAAAAAATTTCAGTCCAGGTGTTATCTGGTTAATTTCACCTACGATCCCACTGAGAGCAAAGCCACAGCTTTTGTCTTAACGATACGCAATGCCTCAGTATCCACCATATACCCAATCATCGCACTGGGGTTGAATCACCAAGGAGCTCTACTCTATCCAACACAGCACAGAGGTTGGGCACGACAAAATGAGACTAAATGGCAAACTGCTGATGTTGACGCATGCGTTTCACGAGACCAACAAGGATTCATTTGTGAGAGTAATACTCTCAAAGCACAAGACCTTTGTCTTGACACCAACCAGAATGTTTGTCACTTTGAGACACATCCCGATGAAACCCCAGAGACTGTGCTTGACTATATTGGGAAAGGGTGCGTTAGCATGAGGTCTCCCTGTAGTCTTGTATTCAGAGATGACATAGTAATCACTCAAATCTTTGTGTTTGAACTTTACTAACACAAAGTTACGGGATGCGACTTCAATTATTAAGCTCCTGTTACGTCTTTTCAATTGCTACAACCTAATTATACGTTGATTCGAGATTGTTGCCTGCCCCTATCGGAATGAATCTCTCCCTGGTGAAGAAGCTGCTAAAACACAATGAATTGAAGCGACTCTTGAAAGAGGCCCAAGAAAATAGACAGACAACTTTGATTACCGTCCATCATCAGGTTGAAGAAATACACCAAGCGTTGGAAAGAGTGAAGAGAGGCGAAGGACATAGATGGGGAGATCCTCTTTTTGGATGGTCACCGACAGTTACAGGACTTTATAACAAGATGCTTCACTCTGTTGTTGTTTTACTAATACTCACTGTATTGTGCTTTGCTTAGACAATTGTTTTGCATGTTAGACTTTGGATTATGATGAAAAGTTTAAATCGCTTGATCACTCCGCGAGAAGGATTTCCACTTGATATCCCTCACCACAAGAACACATGTGATCTTTCTTATCAGTGTTGAGTACGTCGACCTTGACTGACTGTAGACAAAGTTTTCCCTGCTGGCTCTTTGGGCGGGGCACCAATCTCCAGCCATAGGCCATTTTTGTGCCTGGCGCGGCGCCAAGTGGGAAAGGGTGGTGTCGAGGCTGAAGGCAGCAGGAGAGCCTGCAGCCCCCAGGTCTGTGGGGCTATCCAAGCGGTTCACAAAGAGCTTTAGAACAAGGCATAGTTTTCCCTGCTGACTCTTTGGGTGGGGGACCCATCTCCAGCCGTATGGCCATTTTTGAGCCTGGCGCGGCGCCAAGTGGGAAAGGGTGGCTTTGAGGCTGAAGGCAGCAGGAAAGCCCGCAGCCCCCAGGTCTGTGGGGCTACGCAAGCGGTTCCCAAAGAGCTTTAGAACAAGGCATAGTTTTCCCTGCTGGCTCCTTGGGCAGGGGACCCATCTCCAGCCATAGGCCATTTTTGTGACTGACGCGGTGCCAAGTGGGAAAGTGTGCTGTCGAGGCTGAAGGCAGCAAGAAAGCCTGCAGCCACCAGGTCTGGGGGCTACGCAAGCGGTTCCCAAAGAGCTTTAGAACAAGGCATAGTTTTCCCTGCTGGCTCTTTGGGCATGGGACCCATCTCCAGCCGTATAGCTATTTTTGTGCCTGGCGCGGCGCCAAGTGGGAAAGGGTGTTGTCGAGGCTGAAGGCAGCAGGAAAGCCCGCAGCCCCCAGGTCTGTGGGGCTACGCAAGCGGTTCCCAAAGAGCTTTAGAACAAGGCATAGTTTTCCCTGCTGGCTCTTTGGGCGGGGCACCCATCTCCAGCCATAGGCCATTTTTGTGCCTGGCGCGGTGCCAAGTGGGAAAGGGTGGTTTTGAGGCTGAAGGCAGCAGCAAAGCCTGCAGCCCCCAGGTCTGTGGGGCTACGCAAGCGGTTCCCAAAGAGCTTTAGAACAAGGCATAGTTTTCCCTGCTGGCTCTTTGGGCATGGGACCCATCTCCATCCATAGGCCATTTTTGTGCCTGACGCGGTGCCAAAAGGGAAAGTGTGCTGTCGAGGCTGAAGGCAGCAAGAAAGCCTGCAGCCCCCACGTCTGTGGGGCCAAGCAAGCGGTTCCCAAAGAGCTTTAGAACAAGGCATAGTTTTCCCTGCTGGCTCCTTGGGCAGGGGACCCATCTCCAGCCGTATGGCCATTTGTGTGCGTGCGAGGCACCTAGTGGGAAAGGGTGTTGTCTAGGCTGAAGGCAGCAGGAAAGCCCACAGGCCCAAGATCTGTTGGGCTACGCATGCGGTTCCCAAAGAGCTTTAGAACAAGGCATAGTTTTCCCTGCTGGCTCTTTGGGCGGGGGACCCATCTCCAGCCGTATGGCCATTTTTGTGCCTGGCGTGGCGCCAAGTGGGAAAGGGTGGCTTTGAGGCTGAAGGCAGCAGGAAAGCCCGCAGCCCCCAGGTCTGTTGGGCTACGCAAGTGGTTCCCAAAGAGCTTTAGAACAAGGCATAGTTTTCCCTGCTGGCTCTTTGGGCGGGGGACCCATCTCCAGCCGTATGGCCATTTTTGTGCCTGGCGTAGCGCCAAGTGGGAAAGGGTGGCTTTGAGGCTGAAGGCAGCAGGAAAGCCTGCAGCCCCCAGGTCTGTGGGGCTACGCAAGCGGTTCCCAAAGAGCTTTAGAACAAGGCATAGTTTTCCCTTCTTGTTCGTTGGGCGGGGGACCCATCTCCAGCCATAGGCCATTTTTGTGCCTAGCGCGGCGCCAAGTGGGAAAGGGTGGTGTCGAGGCTGAAGGCAGCAGGAAAGCCCGCAGCCCCCAGGTCTGTGGGGCTACGCAAGTGGTTCCCAAAGAGCTTTAGAACAAGGCATAGTTTTCCCTGCTGGCTCTTTGGGCGGGGGACCCATCTCCAGCCGTATGGCCATTTTTGTGCCTGGCGCAGTGCCAAGTGGGAAAGGGTGGTGTCGAGGCTGAAGGCAGCAGGAAAGCCTGCAGCCCCCAGGTCTGTGGCGCTACGCATGCGGTTCCCAAAGAGCTTTAGAACAAGGCATAGTTTTCCCTGCTGGCTCTTTGGGCGGGGGACCCATCTCCAGCCGTATGGCCATTTTTGTGCCTGGTGTGGCGCAAAGTGGGAAAGGGTGGCTTTGAGGCTGAAGGCAGCAGGAAAGCCCGCAGCCCCCAGGTCTGTTGGGCTACGCAAGTGGTTCCCAAAGAGATTTAGAACAAGGCATAGTTTTCCCTGCTGGCTCTTTGGGCGGGGGACCCATCTCCAGCCGTATGGCCATTTTTGTGCCTGGCGTAGCGCCAAGTGGGAAAGGGTGGCTTTGAGGCTGAAGGCAGGAGCAAAGCCTGCAGCCCCCAGGTCTGTGGGGCTACGCAAGCGGTTCCCAAAGAGCTTTAGAACAAGGCATAGTTTTCCCTGCTGGCTCTTTGGGCGGGGGACCCATCTCCAGCCATAGGCCATTTTTGTGCCTGGCGCAGTGCCAAGTGGGAAAGGGTGGTGTCGAGGCTGAAGGCAGCAGGAAAGCCCGCAGCCCCCAGGTCTGTGGGGCTACGCAAGTGGTTCCCAAAGAGCTTTAGAACAAGGCATAGTTTTCCCTGCTGGCTCTTTGGGCGGGGGACCCATCTCCAGCCGTATGGCCATTTTTGTGCCTGGCGCAGTGCAAAGTGGGAAAGGGTGGTGTCGAGGCTGAAGGCAGCAGGAAAGCCTGCAGCCCCCAGGTCTGTGGCGCTACGCAAGTGGTTCCCAAAGAGCTTTAGAACAAGGCATAGTTTTCCCTGCTGGCTCTTTGGGCGGGGGACCCATCTCCAGCCGTATGGGCATTTTTGTGCCTGGCGCGGCGCCAAGTGGGAAAGGGTGGTGTCGAGGCTGAAGGCAGCAGGAAAGCCCGCAGCCCCCAGGTCTGTGGGGCTACGCAAGCGGTTCCCAAAGAGCTTTAGAACAAGGCATAGTTTTCCCTGCTGGCTCTTTGGGCAGGGGACCCATCTCCAGCCATAGGCCATTTTTGTGCCTGGCGCGGGGCCAAGTGGGAAAGGGTGGCTTTGAGTCTGAAGGCAGCAGGAGAGCCTGCAGCCCCCAGGTCTGTGGGGCTACGCAAGCGGTTCCCAAAGAGCTTTAGAACAAGGCATAGTTTTCCCTGCTGGCTCTTTGGGCGGGGGACCCATCTCCAGCCGTATGGCCATTTTTGTGCCTGGCGCGGGGCCAAGTGGGAAAGGGTGGTGTCGAGGCTGAAGGCAGCAGCAAAGCCCGCAGCCCCCAGGTCTGTGGGGCCAAGCAAGCGGTTCCCAAAGAGCTTTAGAACAAGGCATAGTTTTCCCTGCTGGCTCTTTGGGCGGGGGACCCATCTCCAGCCGTATGGCCATTTTTGTGCCTGGCGCGGCGCCAAGTGGGAAAGGGTGGTGTCGAGGCTGAAGGCAGCAGCAAAGCCCGCAGCCGCCAGGTCTGTGGGGCTACGCAAGCGGTTCCCAAAGAGCTTTAGAACAAGGCATAGTTTTCCCTGCTGGCTCTTTGGGCGGTCGACACATCTCCAGCCGTATGGCCATTTTTGTGCCTGGCGCGGCGCCAAGTGGGAAAGGGTGGTGTCGAGGCTGAAGGCAGCAGGAAAGCCCGCAGCCCCCAGGTCTGTGGGGCTACGCAAGCGGTTCTGAAAGAGCTTTAGAACAAGGCATAGTTTTCCCTGCTGGCTCCTTGGGCGGGGGACCCATCTCCAGCCATAGGCCATTTTTGTGCCTGGCGCGGCGCCAAGTGGGAAAGTGTGCTGTCGAGGCTGAAGGCAGCAAGAAAGCCTGCAGCCCCCAGGTCTGGGGGCTACGCAAGCGGTTCTGAAAGAGCTTTAGAACAAGGCATAGTTTTCCCTGCTGGCTCCTTGGGCAGGGGACCCATCTCCAGCCGTATAGCTATTTTTGTGCCTGGCGCGGCGCCAAGTGGGAAAGGGTGTTGTCGAGGCTGAAGGCAGCAGGAAAGCCCGCAGCCCCCAGGTCTGTGGGGCTACGCAAGCGGTTCCCAAAGAGCTTTAGAACAAGGCATAGTTTTCCCTGCTGGCTCTTTGGGCGGGGCACCCATCTCCAGCCGTATGGCCATTTTTGTGCCTGGCGCGGCGCCAAGTGGGAAAGGGTGGTGTCGAGTCTGAAGGCAGCAGGAAATCCCGCAGCCCCCAGGTCTGTGGGGCTACGCAAGCGGTTCCCAAAGAGCTTTAGAACAAGGCATAGTTTTCCCTGCTGGCTGTTAGGGCATGGGACCCATCTCCAGCCATAGGCCATTTTTGTGCCTGGCGCGGCGCCAAGTGGGAAAGGGTGGTGTCGAGGCTGAAGGCAGCAGGAGAGCCTGCAGCCCCCAGGTCTGTGGGGCTATCCAAGCGGTTCACAAAGAGCTTTAGAACAAGGCATAGTTTTCCCTGCTGACTCTTTGGGTGGGGGACCCATCTCCAGCCGTATGGCCATTTTTGAGCCTGGCGCGGCGCCAAGTGGGAAAGGGTGGTGTCGAGGCTGAAGGCAGCAGGAAAGCCCGCAGCCCCCAGGTCTGTGGGGCTACGCAAGCGGTTCCCAAAGAGCTTTAGAACAAGGCATAGTTTTCCCTGCTGGCTCCTTGGGCAGGGGACCCATCTCCAGCCATAGGCCATTTTTGTGACTGACGCGGTGCCAAGTGGGAAAGTGTGCTGTCGAGGCTGAAGGCAGCAAGAAAGCCTGCAGCCACCAGGTCTGGGGGCTACGCAAGCGGTTCTGAAAGAGCTTTAGAACAAGGCATAGTTTTCCCTGCTGGCTCTTTGGGCATGGGACCCATCTCCAGCCGTATAGCTATTTTTGTGCCTGGCGCGGCGCCAAGTGGGAAAGGGTGTTGTCGAGGCTGAAGGCAGCAGGAAAGCCCGCAGCCCCCAGGTCTGTGGGGCTACGCAAGCGGTTCCCAAAGAGCTTTAGAACAAGGCATAGTTTTCCCTGCTGGCTCTTTGGGCGGGGCACCCATCTCCAGCCATAGGCCATTTTTGTGCCTGGCGCGGTGCGTAGTGGGAAAGGGTGGTTTTGAGGCTGAAGGCAGCAGCAAAGCCTGCAGCCCCCAGGTCTGTGGGGCTACGCAAGCGGTTCCCAAAGAGCTTTAGAACAAGGCATAGTTTTCCCTGCTGGCTCTTTGGGCATGGGACCCATCTCCATCCATAGGCCATTTTTGTGCCTGACGCGGTGCCAAAAGGGAAAGTGTGCTGTCGAGGCTGAAGGCAGCAAGAAAGCCTGCAGCCCCCAGGTCTGTGGGGCCAAGCAAGCGGTTCCCAAAGAGCTTTAGAACAAGGCATAGTTTTCCCTGCTGGCTCCTTGGGCAGGGGACCCATCTCCAGCCGTATGGCCATTTGTGTGCGTGGCGAGGCACCTAGTGGGAAAGGGTGTTGTCTAGGCTGAAGGCAGCAGGAAAGCCCACAGGCCCAAGATCTGTTGGGCTACGCATGCGGTTCCCAAAGAGCTTTAGAACAAGGCATAGTTTTCCCTGCTGGCTCTTTGGGCGGGGGACCCATCTCCAGCCGTATGGCCATTTTTGTGCCTGGCGTGGCGCCAAGTGGGAAAGGGTGGTGTCGAGGCTGAAGGCAGCAGGAAAGCCCGCAGCCCCCAGGTCTGTTGGGCTACGCAAGTGGTTCCCAAAGAGATTTAGAACAAGGCATAGTTTTCCCTGCTGGCTCTTTGGGCGGGGGACCCATCTCCAGCCGTATGGCCATTTTTGTGCCTGGCGTAGCTCCAAGTGGGAAAGGGTGGCTTTGAGGCTGAAGGCAGCAGGAAAGCCTGCAGCCCCCAGGTCTGTGGGGCTACGCAAGCGGTTCCCAAAGAGCTTTAGAACAAGGCATAGTTTTCCCTGCTTGTTCGTTGGGCGGGGGACCCATCTCCCGCCATAGGCCATTTTTGTGCCTGGCGCGGCGCCAAGTGGGAAAGGGTGGTTTTGAGGCTGAAGGCAGCAGCAAAGGCTCCAGCCCCCAGGTCTGTGGGGCTACGCAAGCGGTTCCCAAAGAGCTTTAGAAGAAGGCATAGTTTTCCCTGCTGGCTCTTTGGGCGGGGGACCCATCTCCAGCCGTATGGCCATTTTTGTGCCTGGCGCGGCGCCAAGTGGGAAAGGGTGGTGTCGAGGCTGAAGGCAGCAGGAAAGCCCACAGCCCCCAGTTCTGTGGGGCTACGCAAGCGGTTCCCAAAGAGCTTTAGAACAAGGCATAGTTTTCCCTGCTGGCTCTTTGGGCGGGGGACCCATCTTCAGCCATAGGCCATTTTTGTGCCTGGCGCAGTGCCAAGTGGGAAAGGGTGGTGTCGAGGCTGAAGGCAGCAGGAAAGCCCGCAGCCCCCAGGTCTGTGGGGCTACGCAAGCGGTTCCCAAAGAGCTTTAGAACAAGGCATAGTTTTCCCTGCTGGCTCTTTGGGCGGGGGACCCATCTCCAGCCGTATGGCCATTTTTGTGCCTGGCGCAGTGCCAAGTGGGAAAGGGTGGTGTCGAGGCTGAAGGCAGCAGGAGAGCCTGCAGCCCCCAGGTCTGTGGGGCTACGCAAGCGGTTCCCAAAGAGCTTTAGAACAAGGCATAGTTTTCCCTGCTGGCTCTTTGGGCGGGGGACCCATCTCCAGCCGTATGGCCATTTTTGTGCCTGGCGCGGCGCCAAGTGGGAAAGGGTGGTGTCGAGGCTGAAGGCAGCAGGAAAGCCCGCAGCCCCCAGGTCTGTGGGGCTACGCAAGCGGTTCCCAAAGAGCTTTAGAACAAGGCATAGTTTTCCCTGCTGGCTCTTTGGGCGGGGCACCCATCTCCAGCCATAGGCCATTTTTGTGCCTGGCGCGGTGCCAAGTGGGAAAGGGTGGTTTTGAGGCTGAAGGCAGCAGCAAAGCCTGCAGCCCCCAGGTCTGTGGGGCTACGCAAGCGGTTCCCAAAGAGCTTTAGAACAAGGCATAGTTTTCCCTGCTGGCTCTTTGGGCATGGGACCCATCTCCATCCATAGGCCATTTTTGTGCCTGACGCGGTGCCAAAAGGGAAAGTGTGCTGTCGAGGCTGAAGGCAGCAAGAAAGCCTGCAGCCCCGAGGTCTGTGGGGCCAAGCAAGCGGTTCCCAAAGAGCTTTAGAACAAGGCATAGTTTTCCCTGCTGGCTCCTTGGGCAGGGGACCCATCTCCAGCCGTATGGCCATTTGTGTGCGTGGCGAGGCACCTAGTGGGAAAGGGTGTTGTCTAGGCTGAAGGCAGCAGGAAAGCCCACAGGCCCAAGATCTGTTGGGCTACGCATGCGGTTCCCAAAGAGCTTTAGAACAAGGCATAGTTTTCCCTGCTGGCTCTTTGGGCGGGGGACCCATCTCCAGCCGTATGGCCATTTTTGTGCCTGGCGTGGCGCCAAGTGGGAAAGGGTGGTGTCGAGGCTGAAGGCAGCAGGAAAGCCCGCAGCCCCCAGGTCTGTTGGGCTACGCAAGTGGTTCCCAAAGAGATTTAGAACAAGGCATAGTTTTCCCTGCTGGCTCTTTGGGCGGGGGACCCATCTCCAGCCGTATGGCCATTTTTGTGCCTGGCGTAGCTCCAAGTGGGAAAGGGTGGCTTTGAGGCTGAAGGCAGCAGGAAAGCCTGCAGCCCCCAGGTCTGTGGGGCTACGCAAGCGGTTCCCAAAGAGCTTTAGAACAAGGCATAGTTTTCCCTGCTTGTTCGTTGGGCGGGGGACCCATCTCCCGCCATAGGCCATTTTTGTGCCTGGCGCGGCGCCAAGTGGGAAAGGGTGGTTTTGAGGCTGAAGGCAGCAGCAAAGGCTCCAGCCCCCAGGTCTGTGGGGCTACGCAAGCGGTTCCCAAAGAGCTTTAGAAGAAGGCATAGTTTTCCCTGCTGGCTCTTTGGGCGGGGGACCCATCTCCAGCCGTATGGCCATTTTTGTGCCTGGCGCGGCGCCAAGTGGGAAAGGGTGGTGTCGAGGCTGAAGGCAGCAGGAAAGCCCACAGCCCCCAGTTCTGTGGGGCTACGCAAGCGGTTCCCAAAGAGCTTTAGAACAAGGCATAGTTTTCCCTGCTGGCTCTTTGGGCGGGGGACCCATCTTCAGCCATAGGCCATTTTTGTGCCTGGCGCAGTGCCAAGTGGGAAAGGGTGGTGTCGAGGCTGAAGGCAGCAGGAAAGCCCGCAGCCCCCAGGTCTGTGGGGCTACGCAAGTGGTTCCCAAAGAGCTTTAGAACAAGGCATAGTTTTCCCTGCTGGCTCTTTGGGCGGGGGACCCATCTCCAGCCGTATGGCCATTTTTGTGCCTGGCGCAGTGCCAAGTGGGAAAGGGTGGTGTCGAGGCTGAAGGCAGCAGGAGAGCCTGCAGCCCCCAGGTCTGTGGGGCTACGCAAGCGGTTCCCAAAGAGCTTTAGAACAAGGCATAGTTTTCCCTGCTGGCTCTTTGGGCGGGGGACCCATCTCCAGCCGTATGGCCATTTTTGTGCCTGGCGCGGCGCCAAGTGGGAAAGGGTGGTGTCGAGGCTGAAGGCAGCAGGAAAGCCCGCAGCCCCCAGGTCTGTGGGGCCAAGCAAGCGGTTCCCAAAGAGCTTTAGAACAAGGCATAGTTTTCCCTGCTGGCTCTTAGGGCGGTCGACCCATCTCCAGCCGTATGGCCATTTTTGTGCCTGGCGCGGCGCCAAGTGGGAAAGGGTGGCTTTGAGGCTGAAGGCAGCAGCAAAGCCCGCAGCCCCCAGGTCTGTGGGGCTACGCAAGCGGTTCCCAAAGAGCTTTAGAACAAGGCATAGTTTTCCCTGCTGGCTCTTTGGGCGGTCGACACATCTCCAGCCGTATGGCCATTTTTGTGCCTGGCGCGGCGCCAAGTGGGAAAGGGTGGTTTTGAGGCTGAAGGCAGGAGCAAAGCCTGCAGCCCCCAGGTCTGTGGGGCTACGCAAGTGGTTCCCAAAGAGCTTTAGAACAAGGCATAGTTTTCCCTGCTGGCTCTTTGGGCAGGGGACCCATCTCCAGCCGTATGGCCATTTTTGTGCCTGGCCAGGGGCCAAGTGGGAAAGGGTGGTGTCGAGGTTGAAGGCAGCAGGAAGGCCCACAGCCCCCAGGTCTGTGGGGCTACGCAAGGGGTTCCCAAAGAGCTTTAGAACAAGGCATAGTTTTCCCTGCTGGCTCTTTGGGCGGGGCACCCATCTCCAGCCATAGGCCATTTTTGTGCCTGGCGCGGTGCCAAGTGGGAAAGGGTGGTTTTGAGGCTGAAGACAGCAGGAAACCCCACAGCCCCAGGTCTGTGGGGCTACGCAAGCGGTTCCCAAAGAGCTTTAGAACAAGGCATAGTTTTCCCTGCTGGCTCTTTGGGCATGGGACCCATCTCCATCCATAGGCCATTTTTGTGCCTGACGCGGTGCCAAATGGGAAAGTGTGCTGTCGAGGCTGAAGGCAACAAGAAAGCCTGCAGCCCCCACGTCTGTGGGGCCAAGCAAGCGGTTCCCAAAGAGCTTTAGAACAAGGCATAGTTTTCCCTGCTGGCTCCTTGGGCAGGGGACCCATCTCCAGCCGTATGGCTATTTTTGTGCCTGGCGTGGCGCCAAGTGAGAAAGGGTGGCTTTGAGGCTGAAGGCAGCAGGAAAGCCCGCAGCCCCCAGGTCTGTGGGGCTACGCAAGCGGTTCCCAAAGAGCTTTAGAACAAGGCATAGTTTTCCCTGCTGGCTCTTTGGGCGGGGGACCCATCTCCAGCCGTATGGCCATTTTTGTGGCTGATAGGGCGCCAAGTGGGAAAGGGTGGTGTCGAGGCTGAAGAGAGCAGGAAAGCCCGCAGCCCCCACGTCTGTGGGGCCAAGCAAGCGGTTCCCAAAGAGCTTTAGAACAAGGCATAGTTTTCCCAGCTGGCTCTTTGGGCGTGGGACCCATCTCCAGACGTATGGCCATTTTTGTCCCTGGCCCGGCGCCAAGTGGGAAAGGGTGGCTTTGAGGCTGAAGGCAGCAGGAAAGCCCGAAGCCCCCAGGTCTGTGGGGCTACGCAAGCGGTTCCCAAAGAGCTTTAGAACAAGGCATAGTTTTCCCTGCTGGCTCTTTGTTCGGGGGACCCATCTCCAGCCATAGGCCATTTTTGTGCCTGGCCCGGCGCCCAGTGGGAAAGGGTGGCTTTGAGGCTTGAAGGCAGCAGGAAAGCCCGCAGCCCCCAGGTCTGTGGGGCTACGCAAGCGGTTCCCAAAGAGCTTTAGAACAAGGCATAGTTTTCCCTGCTGGCTCTTTGGGCATGGGACCCATCTCCACCCATAGGCCATTTTTGTGCCTGATAGGGCGCCAAGTGGGAAAGGGTGGCTTTGAGGCTGAAGACAGCAGGAAAGCCTGCAGCCCCCAGGTCTGTGGGGCTACGCAAGCGGTTCCCAAAGAGCTTTAGAACAAGGCATAGTTTTCCCTGCTGGCTCTTTGGGCGGGGGACCCATCTCCAGCCGTATGGCTATTTTTGTGCCTGACGCGGTGCGTAGTGGCATAGGGTGGTTTTGAGGCTGAAGGCAGCAGGAAAGCCCGCAGCCCCCACGTCTGTGGGGCCAAGCAAGCGGTTCCCAAAGAGCTTTAGAACAAGGCATAGTTTTCCCTGCTGGCTCTTTGGGCGGGGGACCCATCTCCAGCCGTATGGCCATTTTTGTGCCTGGCGCGGTGCGTAGTGGGAAAGGGTGGTGTCGAGGCTGAAGGCAGCAGCAAAGCCTGCAGCCCCCAGGTCTGTGGGGCCAAGCAAGCGGTTCCCAAAGAGCTTTAGAACAAGGCATAGTTTTCCCTGCTGGCTCTTTGAGCATGGGACCCATCTCCAGCCGTATGGCCATTTTTGTCCCTGGCCCGGCGCCAAGTGGGAAAGGGTGGCTTTGAGGCTGAAGGCAGCAGGAAAGCCCGCAGCCCCCAGGTGTGTGGGGCTACGCAAGCGGTTCCCAAAGAGCTTTAGAACAAGGCATAGTTTTCCCTGCTGGCTCTTTGGGAGGGGGACCCATCTCCAGCCATATGGCCATTTTTGTGCCTGGCGAAGCCCCAAGTGCGAAAGGGTGGCTTTGAGGCTGAAGGCAGCAGGAAAGCCCGCAGCCCCCAGGTCTGTGGGGCTACGCAAGCGGTTCCCAAAGAGCTTTAGAACAAGGCATAGTTTTCCCTGCTGGCTCTTTGGGCGGGGGACCCATCTCCAGCCGTATGGCCATTTTTGTGCCTGGCGCGGTGCGTAGTGGGAAAGGGTGGTGTCGAGGCTGAAGGCAGCAGCAAAGCCTGCAGCCCCCAGGTCTGTGGGGCCAAGCAAGCGGTTCCCAAAGAGCTTTAGAACAAGGCATAGTTTTCCCTGCTGGCTCTTTGAGCATGGGACCCATCTCCAGCCGTATGGCCATTTTTGTCCCTGGCCCGGCGCCAAGTGGGAAAGGGTGGCTTTGAGGCTGAAGGCAGCAGGAAAGCCCGAAGCCCCCAGGTCTGTGGGGCTACGCAAGCGGTTCCCAAAGAGCTTTAGAACAAGGCATAGTTTTCCCTGCTGGCTCTTTGTTCGGGGGACCCATCTCCTGCCATAGGCCATTTTTGTGCCTGGCCCGGCGCCCAGTGGGAAAGGGTGGCTTTGAGGCTTGAAGGCAGCAGGAAAGCCCGCAGCCCCCAGGTGTGTGGGGCTACGCAAGCGGTTCCCAAAGAGCTTTAGAACAAGGCATAGTTTTCCCTGCTGGCTCTTTGGGCATGGGACCCATCTCCAGCCGTATGGCCATTTTTGTGCCTGGCGCAGCGCCAAGTGGGAAAGGGTGGTTTTGAGGCTGAAGGCAGCAGCAAAGCCTGCAGCCCCCAGGTCTGTGGGGCTACGCAAGCGGTTCCCAAAGAGCTTTAGAACAAGGCATAGTTTTCCCTGCTGGCTCTTTGGGCGGGGGACCCATCTGCAGACATATGGCCATTTTTGTGCCTGGCCGGGGGCCAAGTGGGAAAGGGTGGTTTTGAGGCTGAAGGCAGCAGGAAAGCCCGCAGCCCCCAGGTGTGTGGGGCTACGCAAGCGGTTCCCAAAGAGCTTTAGAACAAGGCATAGTTTTCCCTGCTGGCTCTTTGGGCATGGGACCCATGTCCAGCCATAGGCCATTTTTGTGCTTGATAGGTCGCCAAGTGAGAAAGGGTTGCTTTGAGGCTGAAGACAGCAGGAAAGCCCGCAGCCCCCAGGTGTGTGGGGCTACGCAAGCGGTTCCCAAAGAGCTTTAGAACAAGGCATAGTTTTCCCTGCTGGCTCTCTGGGCGGGGGACCCATCTGCAGCCGTATGGCCATTTTTGAGCCTGGCGCAGCGCCAGGTGGGAAAGGGGGCTTTGAGGCTGAAGGCAGGAGCAAAGCCTGCAGCCCCCAGGTCTGTGGTGCTACGCAAGCGGTTCCCAAAGAGCTTTAGAACAAGGCATAGTTTTCCCAGCTGGCTCTTAGGGCATGGGACCCATCTCCAGCCATAGGCCATTTTTGTGCCTGGCGCGAAGCCAAGTGGGAAAGGGTGGCTTTGAGGCTGAAGGCAGCAGGAAAGCCCGCAGCCCCCAGGTGTGTGCGGCTACGCAAGCGGTTCCCAAAGAGCTTTAGAACAAGGCATAGTTTTCCCTGCTGGCTCTCTGGGCGGGGGACCCATCTCCAGCCGTACGGCCATTTTTGTGCCTGGCGCGGCGCCAAGAGGGAAAGGGTGGTGTCGAGGCTAAAGGCAGCAGGAAAGCCCGCAGCCCCCAGGTCTGTGGGGCTACGCAAGCGGTTCCCAAAGAGCTTTAGAACAAGGCATAGTTTTCCCTGCTTGTTCTTTGGGCGGGGGACCCATCTCCAGCCGTATGGCCATTTTTGTGCATGGCGCAGCGCCAAGTGGGAAATGGTGGTATCGAGGCTGAAGGCAGCAGGAAAGCCCGCAGCCCCCAGGTCTGTGGGGCTACGCAAGCGGTTCCCAAAGAGCTTTAGAACAAGGCATAGTTTTCCCTGCTGGCTCTTTGGGCATGGGACCCATCTCCACCCATAGGCCATTTTTGTGCCTGATAGGGCGCCAAGTGGGAAAGGGTGGCTTTGAGGCTGAAGACAGCAGGAAAGCCTGCAGCCCCCAGGTCTGTGGGGCTACGCAAGCGGTTCCCAAAGAGCTTTAGAACAAGGCATAGTTTTCCCTGCTGGCTCTTTGGGCGGGGGACCCATCTCCAGCCGTATGGCTATTTTTGTGCCTGACGCGGTGCGTAGTGGCATAGGGTGGTTTTGAGGCTGAAGGCAGCAGGAAAGCCCGCAGCCCCCACGTCTGTGGGGCCAAGCAAGCGGTTCCCAAAGAGCTTTAGAACAAGGCATAGTTTTCCCTGCTGGCTCTTTGGGCGGGGGACCCATCTCCAGCCGTATGGCCATTTTTGTGCCTGGCGCGGTGCGTAGTGGGAAAGGGTGGCTTTGAGTCTGAAGGCAGCAGCAAAGCCTGCAGCCCCCAGGTCTGTGGGGCCAAGCAAGCGGTTCCCAAAGAGCTTTAGAACAAGGCATAGTTTTCCCTGCTGGCTCTCTGGGCGGGGGACCCATCTCCAGCCGTATGGCCATTTTTGTCCCTGGCCCGGCGCCAAGTGGGAAAGGGTGGCTTTGAGGCTGAAGGCAGCAGGAAAGCCCGCAGCCCCCAGGTCTGTGGGGCTACGCAAGCGGTTCCCAAAGAGCTTTAGAACAAGGCATAGTTTTCCCTGCTCGCTCTTTGGGAGGGGGACCCATCTCCAGCCATATGGCCATTTTTGTGCCTGGCGAAGCCCCAAGTGCGAAAGGGTGGCTTTGAGACTGAAGGCAGCAGGAAAGCCCGCAGCCCCCAGGTCTGTGGGGCTACGCAAGCGGTTCCCAAAGAGCTTTAGAACAAGGCATAGTTTTCCCTGCTGGCTCTTTGGGCGGGGGACCCATCTCCAGCCGTATGGCCATTTTTGTGGCTGATAGGGCGCCAAGTGGGAAAGGGTAGTGTCGAGGCTGAAGACAGCAGGAAAGCCCGCAGCCCCCACGTCTGTGGGGCCAAGCAAGCGGTTCCCAAAGAGCTTTAGAACAAGGCATAGTTTTCCCTGCTGGCTTTTTGGGCGTGGGACCCATCTCCAGACGTATGGCCATTTTTGTGCCTGGCGCGGTGCGTAGTGGGAAAGGGTGGTGTCGAGGCTGAAGGCAGCAGCAAAGCCTGCAGCCCCCAGGTCTGTGGGGCTACGCAAGCGGTTCCCAAAGAGCTTTAGAACAAGGCATAGTTTTCCCTGCTGGCTCTCTGGGCGGGGGACCCATCTCCAGCCGTATGGCCATTTTTGAGCCTGGAGCAGTGCCAAGTGGGAAAGGGTGGTGTCGAGGCTGAAGGCAGCAGGAAAGCCCGCAGCCCCCAGGTCTGTGGGGCTACGCAAGCAGTTCCCAAAGAGCTTTAGAACAAGGCATAGTTTTCCCTGCTGGCTCTTTGGGCGGGGGACCCATCTCCAGCCATAGGCCATTTTTGTGCCTGGCCCGGCGCCCAGTGGGAAAGGGTGGCTTTGAGGCTTGAAGGCAGCAGGAAAGCCCGCAGTCCCCAGGTCTGTGGGGCTACGCAAGCGGTTCCCAAAGAGCTTTAGAACAAGGCATAGTTTTCCCTGCTGGCTCTTTGGGCATGGGACCCATCTCCAGCCATAGGCCATTTTTGTGCTTGATAGGGCGCCAAGTGGGAAAGGGTGGTGTCGAGGCTGAAGGCAGCAGGAAAGCCCGCAGCCCCCAGGTCTGTGCGGCTACGCAAGCGGTTCCCAAAGAGCTTTAGAACAAGGCATAATTTTCCCTGCTGGCTCTTTGGGCGGGGGACCCATCTCCAGCCGTACGGCCATTTTTGTGCCTGGCGCGGCGCCAAGAGGGAAAGGGTGGTGTCGAGGCTAAAGGCAGCAGGAAAGCCCGCAGCCCCCAGGTCTGTGGAGCTACGCAAGCAGTTCCCAAAGAGCTTTAGAACAAGGCATAGTTTTCCCTGCTGGCTCTTTGGGCGGGGGACCCATCTCCAGCCGTATGGCCATTTTTGTGCCTGGCGCGGTGCCAAGTGTGAAAGGGTGGCTTTGAGGCTGAAGGCAGCAGGAAAGCCCGCAGCCCCCAGGTCTGTGGGGCTACGCAAGCGGTTCCCAAAGAGCTTTAGAACAAGGCATAGTTTTCCCTGCTGGCTCTCTGGGCGGGGGACCCATCTCCAGCCGTATGGCCATTTTTGTGCCTGGCGCGGCGCCAAGTGGGAAAGGGTGGTGTCGAGGCTGAAGGCAGCAGGAAAGCCCGCAGCCCCCACGTCTGTGGGGCCAAGCAAGCGGTTCCCAAAGAGCTTTAGAACAAGGCATAGTTTTCCCTGCTGGCTCTTTGGGCCTGGGACCCATCTCCAGCCATAGGCCATTTTTGTGCTTGATAGGGCGCCAAGTGGGAAAGGGTGGCTTTGAGGCTGAAGGCAGCAGGAAAGCCTGCAGCCCCCAGGTCTGTGGGGCTACGCAAGCAGTTCCCAAAGAGCTTTAGAACAAGGCATAGTTTTCCCTGCTGGCTCTTTGTTCGGGGGACCCATCTCCAGCCATAGGCCATTTTTGTGCCTGGCCCGGCGCCCAGTGGGAAAGGGTGGCTTTGAGGCTTGAGGGCAGCAGGAAAGCCCGCAGCCCCCAGGTCTGTGGGGCTACGCAAGCGGTTCCCAAAGAGCTTTAGAACAAGGCATAGTTTTCCCTGCTGGCTCTCTGGGCGGGGGACCCATCTGCAGACATATGGCCATTTTTGTGCCTGGCCGGGGGCCAAGTGGGAAAGGGTGGTTTTGAGGCTGAAGGCAGCAGGAAAGCCCGCAGCCCCCAGGTCTGTGGGGCTACGCAAGCGGTTCCCAAAGAGCTTTAGAACAAGGCATAGTTTTCCCTGCTGGCTCTTTGGGCATGGGACCCATGTCCAGCCATAGGCCATTTTTGTGCTTGATAGGTCGCCAAGTGAGAAAGGGTTGCTTTGAGGCTGAAGACAGCAGGAAAGCCCGCAGCCCCCAGGTGTGTGGGGCTACGCAAGCGGTTCCCAAAGAGCTTTAGAACAAGGCATAGTTTTCCCTGCTGGCTCTCTGGGCGGGGGACCCATCTCCAGCCGTATGGCCATTTTTGAGCCTGGCGCAGCGCCAGGTGGGAAAGGGGGCTTTGAGGCTGAAGGCAGGAGCAAAGCCTGCAGCCCCCAGGTCTGTGGTGCTACGCAAGCGGTTCCCAAAGAGCTTTAGAACAAGGCATAGTTTTCCCAGCTGGCTCTTAGGGCATGGGACCCATCTCCAGCCATAGGCCATTTTTGTGCCTGGCGCGAAGCCAAGTGGGAAAGGGTGGCTTTGAGGCTGAAGGCAGCAGGAAAGCCCGCAGCCCCCAGGTGTGTGCGGCTACGCAAGCGGTTCCCAAAGAGCTTTAGAACAAGGCATAGTTTTCCCTGCTGGCTCTCTGGGCGGGGGACCCATCTCCAGCCGTACGGCCATTTTTGTGCCTGGCGCGGCGCCAAGAGGGAAAGGGTGGTGTCGAGGCTAAAGGCAGCAGGAAAGCCCGCAGCCCCCAGGTCTGTGGGGCTACGCAAGCGGTTCCCAAAGAGCTTTAGAACAAGGCATAGTTTTCCCTGCTTGTTCTTTGGGCGGGGGACCCATCTCCAGCCGTATGGCCATTTTTGTGCATGGCGCAGCGCCAAGTGGGAAATGGTGGTATCGAGGCTGAAGGCAGCAGGAAAGCCCGCAGCCCCCAGGTCTGTGGGGCTACGCAAGCGGTTCCCAAAGAGCTTTAGAACAAGGCATAGTTTTCCCTGCTGGCTCTTTGGGCATGGGACCCATCTCCACCCATAGGCCATTTTTGTGCCTGATAGGGCGCCAAGTGGGAAAGGGTGGCTTTGAGGCTGAAGACAGCAGGAAAGCCTGCAGCCCCCAGGTCTGTGGGGCTACGCAAGCGGTTCCCAAAGACCTTTAGAACAAGGCATAGTTTTCCCTGCTGGCTCTTTGGGCGGGGGACCCATCTCCAGCCGTATGGCTATTTTTGTGCCTGACGCGGTGCGTAGTGGCATAGGGTGGTTTTGAGGCTGAAGGCAGCAGGAAAGCCCGCAGCCCCCACGTCTGTGGGGCCAAGCAAGCGGTTCCCAAAGAGCTTTAGAACAAGGCATAGTTTTCCCTGCTGGCTCTTTGGGCGGGGGACCCATCTCCAGCCGTATGGCCATTTTTGTGCCTGGCGCGGTGCGTAGTGGGAAAGGGTGGCTTTGAGTCTGAAGGCAGCAGCAAAGCCTGCAGCCCCCAGGTCTGTGGGGCCAAGCAAGCGGTTCCCAAAGAGCTTTAGAACAAGGCATAGTTTTCCCTGCTGGCTCTTTGAGCATGGGACCCATCTCCAGCCGTATGGCCATTTTTGTCCCTGGCCCGGCGCCAAGTGGGAAAGGGTGGCTTTGAGGCTGAAGGCAGCAGGAAAGCCCGCAGCCCCCAGGTCTGTGGGGCTACGCAAGCGGTTCCCAAAGAGCTTTAGAACAAGGCATAGTTTTCCCTGCTCGCTCTTTGGGAGGGGGACCCATCTCCAGCCATATGGCCATTTTTGTGCCTGGCGAAGCCCCAAGTGCGAAAGGGTGGCTTTGAGGCTGAAGGCAGCAGGAAAGCCCGCAGCCCCCAGGTCTGTGGGGCTACGCAAGCGGTTCCCAAAGAGCTTTAGAACAAGGCATAGTTTTCCCTGCTGGCTCTTTGGGCGGGGGACACATCTCCAGCCGTATGGCCATTTTTGTGGCTGATAGGGCGCCAAGTGGGAAAGGGTAGTGTCGAGGCTGAAGACAGCAGGAAAGCCCGCAGCCCCCACGTCTGTGGGGCCAAGCAAGCGGTTCCCAAAGAGCTTTAGAACAAGGCATAGTTTTCCCTGCTGGCTCTTTGGGCGGGGGACCCATCTCCAGACGTATGGCCATTTTTGTGCCTGGCGCGGTGCGTAGTGGGAAAGGGTGGTGTCGAGGCTGAAGGCAGCAGCAAAGCCTGCAGCCCCCAGGTCTGTGGGGCTACGCAAGCGGTTCCCAAAGAGCTTTAGAACAAGGCATAGTTTTCCCTGCTGGCTCTCTGGGCGGGGGACCCATCTCCAGCCGTATGGCCATTTTTGAGCCTGGAGCAGTGCCAAGTGGGAAAGGGTGGTGTCGAGGCTGAAGGCAGCAGGAAAGCCCGCAGCCCCCAGGTCTGTGGGGCTACGCAAGCAGTTCCCAAAGAGCTTTAGAACAAGGCATAGTTTTCCCTGCTGGCTCTTTGGGCGGGGGACCCATCTCCAGCCATAGGCCATTTTTGTGCCTGGCCCGGCGCCCAGTGGGAAAGGGTGGCTTTGAGGCTTGAAGGCAGCAGGAAAGCCCGCAGTCCCCAGGTCTGTGGGGCTACGCAAGCGGTTCCCAAAGAGCTTTAGAACAAGGCATAGTTTTCCCTGCTGGCTCTTTGGGCATGGGACCCATCTCCAGCCATAGGCCATTTTTGTGCTTGATAGGGCGCCAAGTGGGAAAGGGTGGTGTCGAGGCTGAAGGCAGCAGGAAAGCCCGCAGCCCCCAGGTCTGTGCGGCTACGCAAGCGGTTCCCAAAGAGCTTTAGAACAAGGCATAATTTTCCCTGCTGGCTCTCTGGGCGGGGGACCCATCTCCAGCCGTACGGCCATTTTTGTGCCTGGCGCGGCGCCAAGAGGGAAAGGGTGGTGTCGAGGCTAAAGGCAGCAGGAAAGCCCGCAGCCCCCAGGTCTGTGGAGCTACGCAAGCAGTTCCCAAAGAGCTTTAGAACAAGGCATAGTTTTCCCTGCTGGCTCTTTGGGCGGGGGACCCATCTCCAGCCGTATGGCCATTTTTGTGCCTGGCGCGGTGCCAAGTGTGAAAGGGTGGCTTTGAGGCTGAAGGCAGCAGGAAAGCCCGCAGCCCCCAGGTCTGTGGGGCTACGCAAGCGGTTCCCAAAGAGCTTTAGAACAAGGCATAGTTTTCCCTGCTGGCTCTCTGGGCGGGGGACCCATCTCCAGCCGTATGGCCATTTTTGTGCCTGGCGCGGCGCCAAGTGGGAAAGGGTGGTGTCGAGGCTGAAGGCAGCAGGAAAGCCTGCAGCCCCCACGTCTGTGGGGCCAAGCAAGCGGTTCCCAAAGAGCTTTAGAACAAGGCATAGTTTTCCCTGCTGGCTCTTTGGGCCTGGGACCCATCTCCAGCCATAGGCCATTTTTGTGCTTGATAGGGCGCCAAGTGGGAAAGGGTGGCTTTGAGGCTGAAGGCAGCAGGAAAGCCTGCAGCCCCCAGGTCTGTGGGGCTACGCAAGCAGTTCCCAAAGAGCTTTAGAACAAGGCATAGTTTTCCCTGCTGGCTCTTTGTTCGGGGGACCCATCTCCAGCCATAGGCCATTTTTGTGCCTGGCCTGGCGCCCAGTGGGAAAGGGTGGCTTTGAGGCTTGAGGGCAGCAGGAAAGCCCGCAGCCCCCAGGTCTGTGGGGCTACGCAAGCGGTTCCCAAAGAGCTTTAGAACAAGGCATAGTTTTCCCTGCTGGCTCTCTGGGCGGGGGACCCATCTCCAGCCGTATGGCCATTTTTGTGGCTGATAGGGCGCCAAGTGGGAAAGGGTGGTGTCGAGGCTAAAGGCAGCAGGAAAGCCCGCAGCCCCCAGGTCTGTGGGGCTACGCAAGCGGTTCCCAAAGAGCTTTAGAACAAGGCATAGTTTTCCCTGCTGGCTCTCTGGGCGGGGGACCCATCTCCAGCCGTATGGCCATTTTTGAGCCTGGCGCGGCGCCAGGTGGGAAAGGGTGGCTTTGAGGCTGAAGGCAGGAGCAAAGCCTGCAGCCCCCAGGTCTGTGGTGCTACGCAAGCGGTTCCCAAAGAGCTTTAGAAGAAGGCATAGTTTTCCCAGCTGGCTCTTAGGGCATGGGACCCATCTCCAGCCATAGGCCATTTTTGTGCCTGGCGCGAAGCCAAGTGGGAAAGGGTGCTGTCGAGGCTGAAGGCAGCAGGAAAGCCCGCAGCCCCAAGGTCTGTGGGGCTACGCAAGCGGTTCCCAAAGAGCTTTAGAACAAGGCATAGTTTTCCCTGCTGGCTCTTTGGGCATGGGACCCATCTCCACCCATAGGCCATTTTTGTGCCTGATAGGGCGCCAAGTGCGAAAGGGTGGCTTTGAGGCTGAAGACAGCAGGAAAGCCTGCAGCCCCCAGGTCTGTGGGGCTACGCAAGCGGTTCCCAAAGACCTTTAGAACAAGGCATAGTTTTCCCTGCTGGCTCTTTGGGTGGGGGACCCATCTCCAGCCGTATGGCTATTTTTGTGCCTGACGCGGTGCGTAGTGGCATAGGGTTGTTTTGAGGCTGAAGGCAGCAGGAAAGCCCGCAGCCCCCACGTCTGTGGGGCCAAGCAAGCGGTTCCCAAAGAGCTTTAGAACAAGGCATAGTTTTCCCTGCTGGCTCTTTGGGCGGGGGACCCATCTCCAGCCGTATGGCCATTTTTGTGCCTGGCGCGGTGCGTAGTGGGAAAGGGTGGTTTTGAGGCTGAAGGCAGCAGGAAAGCCCGCAGCCCCCAGGTCTGTGGGGCTACGCAAGCGGTTCCCAAAGAGCTTTAGAACAAGGCATAGTTTTCCCTGCTGGCTCTTTGGGCGGGGGACCCATCTCCAGCCGTATGGCCATTTTTGTGCCTGGCGCGGCGCCAAGTGGGAAAGGGTGGTGTCGAGGCTGAAGGCAGCAGCAAAGCCTGCAGCCCCCAGGTCTGTGGGGCCAAGCAAGCGGTTCCCAAAGAGCTTTAGAACAAGGCATAGTTTTCCCTGCTGGCTCTTTGGGCATGGGACCCATCTCCAGCCGTATGGCCATTTTTGTCCCTGGCCCGGCGCCAAGTGGGAAAGGGTGGCTTTGAGGCTGAAGGCAGCAGGAAAGCCCGCAGCCCCCACGTCTGTGGGGCCAAGCAAGCGGTTCCCAAAGAGCTTTAGAACAAGGCATAGTTTTCCCTGCTCGCTCTTTGGGCGGGGGACCCATCTCCAGCCATATGGCCATTTTTGTGCCTGGCGAAGCCCCAAGTGCGAAAGGGTGGCTTTGAGGCTGAAGGCAGCAGGAAAGCCCGCAGCCCCCAGGTCTGTGGGGCTACGCAAGCGGTTCCCAAAGAGCTTTAGAACAAGGCATAGTTTTCCCTGCTGGCTCTTTTGGCAGGGGACCCATCTCCAGCCGTATGGCCATTTTTGTGCCTGGCGCGGCGCCAAGTGGGAAAGGGTGGCTTTGAGACTGAAGGCAGCAGGAAAGCCCGCAGCCCCCAGGTCTGTGGGGCTACGCAAGCGGTTCCCAAAGAGCTTTAGAACAAGGCATAGTTTTCCCTGCTGGCTCTCTGGGCGGGGGACCCATCTCCAGCCATAGGCCATTTTTGTGCCTGGCCCGGCGCCCAGTGGGAAAGGGTGGCTTTGAGGCTTGAAGGCAGCAGGAAAGCCCGCAGCCCCCAGGTCTGTGGGGCTACGCAAGCGGTTCCCAAAGAGCTTTAGAACAAGGCATAATTTTCCCTGCTGGCTCTTTGGGCGGGGTACCCATCTCCAGCCATATGGCCATTTTTGTGCCTGGCCCGGCGCCCAGTGGGAAAGGGTGGTTTTGAGGCTGAAGGCAGCAGCAAAGCCTGCAGCCCCCAGGTCTGTGGGGCTACGCAAGCGGTTCCCAAAGAGCTTTACAACAAGGCATAGTTTTCCCTGCTGGCTCTTTGGGCGGGGGACCCATCTCCAGCCGTATGGCCATTTTTTTGCCTGGCCAGGGGCCAAGTGGGAAAGGGTGGTTTTGAGGCTGAAGGCAGCAGGAAAGCCCGCAGCCCCCACGTGTGTGGGGCTACGCAAGCGGTTCCCAAAGAGCTTTAGAACAAGGCATAGTTTTCCCTGCTGGCTCTTTGGGCATGGGACCCATCTCCTGCCATAGGCCATTTTTGTGCTTGATAGGGCGCCAAGTGGGAAAGGGTGGTGTCGAGGCTGAAGGCAGCAGGAAAGCCCGCAGCCCCCAGGTCTGTGCGGCTACGCAAGCGGTTCCCAAAGAGCTTTAGAACAAGGCATAATTTTCCCTGCTGGCTCTTTGGGCGGGGGACCCATCTCCAGCCGTACGGCCATTTTTGTGCCTGGCGCGGCGCCAAGAGGGAAAGGGTGGTGTCGAGGCTAAAGGCAGCAGGAAAGCCCGCAGCCCCCAGGTCTGTGGAGCTACGCAAGCAGTTCCCAAAGAGCTTTAGAACAAGGCATAGTTTTCCCTGCTGGCTCTTTGGGCGGGGGACCCATCTCCAGCCGTATGGCCATTTTTGTGCATGGCGCAGCGCCAAGTGGGAAAGGGTGGCTTTGAGGCTGAAGGCAGCAGCAAAGCCTGCAGCCCCCAGGTCTGTGGGGCTACGCAAGCGGTTCCCAAAGAGCTTTAGAACAAGGCATAGTTTTCCCTGCTGGCTCTTTGGGCATGGGACCCATCTCCACCCATAGGCCATTTTTGTGCCTAATAGGGCGCCAAGTGGGAAAGGGTGGCTTTGAGGCTAAAGACAGCAGGAAAGCCTGCAGCCCCCAGGTCTGTGGGGCTACGCAAGCGGTTCCCAAAGAGCTTTAGAACAAGGCATAGTTTTCCCTGCTGGCTCTTTGGGTGGGGGACCCATCTCCAGCCGTATGGCTATTTTTGTGCCTGACGCGGTGCGTAGTGGCATAGGGTGGTTTTGAGGCTGAAGGCAGCAGGAAAGCCCGCAGCCCCCACGTCTGTGGGGCCAAGCAAGCGGTTCCCAAAGAGCTTTAGAACAAGGCATAGTTTTCCCTGCTGGCTCTTTGGGCGGGGGACCCATCTCCAGCCGTATGGCCATTTTTGTGCCTGGCGCGGTGCGTAGTGGGAAAGGGTGGTTTTGACGCTGAAGGCAGCAGGAAAGCCCGCAGCCCCCAGGTCTGTGGGGCTACGCAAGCAGTTCACCAAAGAGCTTTAGAACAAGGCATATTTTTCCCTGCTGGCTCTTTGGGCGGGGGACCCATCTCCAGCCGTATGGCCATTTTTGTGCCTGGCGCAGTGCGTAGTGGAAAAGGGTGGCTTTGAGGTTGAAGGCAGCAGGAAAGCCTGCAGCCCCCAGGTCTCTGGGGCCAAGCAAGCGGTTCCCAAAGAGCTTTAGAACAAGGCATAGTTTTCCCTGATGGCTCTTTGGGCATGGGACCCATCTCCAGCCATAGGCCATTTTTGTGCCTGATAGGGCGCCAAGTGGGAAAGGGTGGCTTTGAGGCTGAAGGCAGCAGGAAAGCCTGCAGCCCCAGGTCTGTGGGGCTACGCAAGCGGTTCCCAAAGAGCTTCAGAACAAGGCATAGTTTTCCCTGCTGGCTCTTTGGGCATGGGACCCATCTCCAGCCATAGGCCATTTTTCTGCCTGGCGCGGTGCCAAGTGGGAAAGGGTGGTGTCGAGTCTGAAGGCAGCAGGAAAGCCTGCAGCCCCCAGGTCTGTGGGGCTACGCAAGCGGTTCCCAAAGAGCTTTAGAACAAGGCATAATTTTCCCTGCTGGCTCTTTGGGCGGGGGACCCATCTCCAGCCGTATGGCCATTTTTGTGCCTGGCGCGGCGCCAAGTGGGAAAGGGTGGTGTCGAGTCTGAAGGCAGCAGCAAAGCCTGCAGCCCCCAGGTCTGTGGGGCTACGCAAGTGGTTCCCAAAGAGCTTTAGAACAAGGCATAGTTTTCCCTGCTGGCTCTTTGGGCGGGGGACCCATCTCCAGCCGTATGGCCAATTTGTGCCTAGCGCGACGCCAAGTGGGAAAGGGTGGCTTTGAGGCTGAAGGCAGCAGCAAAGCCTGCAGCCCCCAGGTCTGTGGGGCTACGCAAGCGGTTCCCAAAGAGCTTTAGAACAATGCATAGTTTTCCTTGCTGGGTCTTTGGGCATGGGACCCATCTCCAGCCATAGGCCATTTTTGTGCCTGGCGCGGTGCGTAGTGGGAAAGGGTGGCTTTGAGGCTGAAGGCAGCAGGAAAGCCTGCAGCCCCCAGGTCTGTGCGGCTACGCAAGCGGTTCCCAAAGAGCTTTAGAACAAGACCTAGTTTTCCCTGCTGGCTCTTTGGGCGGGGGACCCATCTCCAGCCATAGACCATTTTTGTGCCTAGCGCGGCGCCAAGTGGGAAAGGGTGGCTTTGAGGCTGAAGGCAGCAGGAGAGCCTGCAGCCCCCAGGTCTTTGGGGCTATGCAAGCGGTTCCCAAAGAGCTTTAGAACAAGGCATAGTTTTCCCTGCTGGCTCTTTGGGCGGGGGACCCATCTCCAGCCGTATGGCCATTTTTGTGCCTGGCGCGACGCCAAGTGGGAAAGGGTGGTGTCGAGGCTGAAGGCAGCAGGAAAGCCCGCAGCCCCCAGGTCTGTGTGGCTACGCAAGCGGTTCCCAAAGAGCTTTAGAACAAGGCATATTTTTCACTGCTGGCTCTTTGGGCGTGGGACCCATCTCCAACCGTATGGCCATTTTTGTGCCTGGCCCGGCGCGAAGCGGGAAAGGGTGGCTTTGAGGCTGAAGGCAGCAGCAAAGCCCACAGCCCCGAGGTCTGTGGGGCTACGCAAGCGGTTCCCAAAGAGCTTTAGAACAAGGCATAGTTTTCCCTGCTGGCTCTTTGGGCGGGGGACCCATCTCCAGCCGTATGGCCATTTTTGTGCCTGGCACGGCGCCAAGTGGGAAAGGGTGGTGTCGAGGCTGAAGGCAGCAGGAAAGCCCACAGCCCCCAGGTCTGTGGGGCTATGCAAGCGGTTCCCAAAGAGCTTTAGAACAAGGCATAGTTTTCCCTGGTGGCTCTTTGGGCATGGGACCCATCTCCACCCATAGGCCATTTTTCTGCCTGGCGCGACGCCAAGTGGGAAAGGGTGCTGTCGAAGCTGAAGGCAGCAGGAAAGCCTGCAGCCCCCAGGTCTGTGGGGCTACGGAAGCGGTTCCCAAAGAGCTTTAGAACAAGGCATAGTTTTCCCTGATGGCTCTCTGGGCGGGGCACCCATCTGCAGCCATAGGCTGTTTTTGTGCCTGGCGCGGCGCCAAGTGGGAAAGGGTGGCTTTGAGGCTGAAGGCAGCAGCAAAGCCTGCAGGCCCCACGTCTGTGGGGCCACGCAAGCGGTTCCCAAAGAGCTTTAGAACAAGGCATAGTTTTCCTTGCTGGGTCTTTGGGCATGGGACCGATCTCCAGCCATAGGCCATTTTTTTGCCTGATGGAGTGCCAAGTGGGAAAGGGTGGCTTTGAGGCTGAAGGCAGCAGGAAAGCCTGCAGCCCCCAGGTCTGTGGGGCTACGCAAGCGGTTCCCAAAGAGCTTTAGAACAAGGCATAGTTTTCCCTGCTGGCTCTTTGGGCATGGGACCCATCTCCAGCCATAGGCCATTTTTGTGCCTGATGCGGCGCCAAGTGGGAAAGGGTGGCTTTGAGGCTGAAGGCAGCAGGAAAGCCCGCAGCCCCCAGGTCTGTGCGGCTACGCAAGCGGTTCCCAAAGAGCTTTAGAACAAGGCATAGTTTTCCCTGCTGGCTCTTTGGGCGGGGGACCCATCTCCAGCCGTATGGCCATTTTTGTGCCTAGCGCGACGCCAAGTGGGAAAGGGTGGCTTTGAGGCTGAAGGCAGCAGCAAAGCCTGCAGCCCCCAGGTCTGTGGGGCTACGCAAGCGGTTCCCAAAGAGCTTTAGAACAAGGCATAGTTTTCCCTGCTGGGTCTTTGGATATGGGACCCATCTCCAGCCATAGGCCATTTTTGTGCCTGGCGCGACGCCAAGTGGGAAAGGGTGGCTTTGAGGCTGAAGGCAGCAGGAAAGCCCACACCCCCAGGTCTGTGGGGCTACGCAAGCGGTTCCCAAAGAGCTTTAGAAAAAGGCATAGTTTTCCCTGCTGGCTCTTTGGGCGGGGGACCCATCTCCAGCCGTATGGCCATTTTTGTGCTTGGCGCGGCGCCAAGTGGGAAAGGGTGGTGTCGAGGCTGAAGGCAGCAGGAAAGCCCACAGCCCCCAGGTCTGTGGGGCTACGCAAGTGGTTCCCAAAGAGCTTTAGAACAAGGCATAGTTTTCCCTGCTAGCTCTTTGGGCGGGGGACCCATCTCCAGCCGTATGGCCATTTTTGTGCCTAGCGCGGTGCGTAGTGGGAAAGGGTGGTTTTGAGGCTGAAGGCAGCAGCAAAGCCTGCAGCCCCCAGGTCTGTGGGGCCAAGCAAGCGGTTCCCAAAGAGCTTTAGAACAAGGCATAGTTTTCCCTGATGGCTCTTTGGGCATGGGACCCATCTCCAGGCATAGGCCATTTTTGTGCCTGATAGGGCGCCAAGTGGGAAAGGGTGGCTTTGAGGCTGAAGGCAGCAGGAAAGCCTGCAGCCCCCAGGTCTGTGGGGCTACGCAAGCGGTTCCCAAAGAGCTTTAGAACAAGGCATAGTTTTCCCTGCTGGCTCTTTGGACGGGGGACCCATTTCCAGCCGTATGGCCATTTTTGTGCCTGGCGCGGTGCGTAGTGGTAAAGGGTGGTTTTGACGCTGAAGGCAGCAGGAAAGCCCGCAGCCCCCAGGTCTGTGGGGCTACGCAAGCGGTTCCCAAAGAGCTTTAGAACAAGGCATAGTTTTCCCTGCTGGCTCTTTGGGCGGGGGACCCATCTCCAGCCGTATGGCCATTTTTGTGCCTGGCGCGGCGCCAAGTGGGAAAGGGTGGTTTTGAGGCTGAAGGCAGCAGCAAAGCCTGCAGCCCCCAGGTCTGTGGGGCCAAGCAAGCGGTTCCCAAAGAGCTTTAGAACAAGGCATAGTTTTCCCTGCTGGCTCTTTGGGCATGGGACCCATCTCCAGCCATAGGCCATTTTTGTGCCTGGCGCGGCGCCAAGTGGGAAAGGGTGGCTTTGAGGCTGAAGGCAGCAGGAAAGCCTGCAGCCCCCAAGTCTCTGGGGCTACGCAAGCAGTTCCCAAAGAGCTTTAGAACAAGGCATAATTTTCCCTGCTGGCTCTCTGGGCGGGGGACCCATCTCCAGCCATAGGCCGTTTTTGTGCCTGGCGCGGTGCCAAGTGGGAAAGGGTGCTGTCGAGGCTGAAGGCAGCAGCAAAGCCTGCAGCCCCCAGGTCTGTGGGGCTATGCAAGCGGTTCCCAAAGAGCTTTAGAACAAGGCATAGTTTTCCCTGCTGGCTCTTTGGGCGGGGGACCCATCTCCAGTCGTATGGCTATTTTTATGCCTGGCGCGGTGCGTAGTGGGAAAGGGTGGTTTTGAGGCTGAAGGCAGCAGGAAAGCCTGCAGCCCCCAGGTCTGTGGGGCTACGCAAGCGGTTCCCAAAGAGCTTTAGAACAAGGCATAGTTTTCCCTGCTGGCTCTCTGGGCGGGGCACCCATCTGCAGCCATAGGCTGTTTTTGTGCCTGGCGCGGCGCCAAGTGGGAAAGGGTGGCTTTGAGGCTGAAGGCAGCAGCAAAGCCTGCAGGCCCCACGTCTGTGGGGCCACGCAAGCGGTTCCCAAAGAGCTTTAGAACAAGGCATAGTTTTCCTTGCTGGGTCTTTGGGCATGGGACCGATCTCCAGCCATAGGCCATTTTTTTGCCTGATGGAGTGCCAAGTGGGAAAGGGTGGCTTTGAGGCTGAAGGCAGCAGGAAAGCCTGCAGCCCCCAGGTCTGTGGGGCTACGCAAGCGGTTCCCAAAGAGCTTTAGAACAAGGCATAGTTTTCCCTGCTGGCTCTTTGGGCATGGGACCCATCTCCAGCCATAGGCCATTTTTGTGCCTGATGCGGCGCCAAGTGGGAAAGGGTGGCTTTGAGGCTGAAGGCAGCAGGAAAGCCCGCAGCCCCCAGGTCTGTGCGGCTACGCAAGCGGTTCCCAAAGAGCTTTAGAACAAGGCATAATTTTCCTTGCTGGCTCTCTGGGCGGGGGACCCATCTCCAGCCGTATGGCCATTTTTGTGCCTAGCGCGACGCCAAGTGGGAAAGGGTGGCTTTGAGGCTGAAGGCAGCAGCAAAGCCTGCAGCCCCCAGGTCTGTGGGGCTACGCAAGCGGTTCCCAAAGAGCTTTAGAACAAGGCATAGTTTTCCCTGCTGGGTCTTTGGATATGGGACCCATCTCCAGCCATAGGCCATTTTTGTGCCTGGCGCGACGCCAAGTGGGAAAGGGTGGCTTTGAGGCTGAAGGCAGCAGGAAAGCCCACACCCCCAGGTCTGTGGGGCTACGCAAGCGGTTCCCAAAGAGCTTTAGAACAAGGCATAGTTTTCCCTGCTGGCTCTTTGGGCGGGGGACCCATCTCCAGCCGTATGGCCATTTTTGTGCCTGGCGCGGCGCCAAGTGGGAAAGGGTGGTGTCGAGGCTGAAGGCAGCAGGAAAGCCCACAGCCCCCAGGTCTGTGGGGCTACGCAAGCGGTTCCCAGAGACCTTTAGAACAAGGCATAGTTTTCCCTGCTAGCTCTTTGGGCGGGGGACCCATCTCCAGCCGTATGGCCATTTTTGTGCCTAGCGCGGTGCGTAGTGGGAAAGGGTGGTTTTGAGGCTGAAGGCAGCAGCAAAGCCTGCAGCCCCCAGGTCTGTGGGGCTATGCAAGCGGTTCCCAAAGAGCTTTAGAACAAGGCATAGTTTTCCCTGCTGGCTCTTTGGGCGGGGGACCCATCTCCAGTCGTATGGCTATTTTTATGCCTGGCGCGGTGCGTAGTGGGAAAGGGTGGTTTTGAGGCTGAAGGCAGCAGGAAAGCCTGCAGCCCCCAGGTCTGTGGGGCTACGCAAGCGGTTCCCAAAGAGCTTTAGAACAAGGCATAGTTTTCCCTGCTGGCTCTCTGGGCGGGGCACCCATCTGCAGCCATAGGCTGTTTTTGTGCCTGGCGCGGCGCCAAGTGGGAAAGGGTGGCTTTGAGGCTGAAGGCAGCAGCAAAGCCAGCAGGCCCCACGTCTGTGGGGCCACGCAAGCGGTTCCCAAAGAGCTTTAGAACAAGGCATAGTTTTCCTTGCTGGGTCTTTGGGCATGGGACCGATCTCCAGCCATAGGCCATTTTTTTGCCTGATGGAGTGCCAAGTGGGAAAGGGTGGCTTTGAGGCTGAAGGCAGCAGGAAAGCCTGCAGCCCCCAGGTCTGTGGGGCTACGCAAGCGGTTCCCAAAGAGCTTTAGAACAAGGCATAGTTTTCCCTGCTGGCTCTTTGGGCAGGGGACCCATCTCCAGCCATAGGCCATTTTTGTGCCTGATGCGGCGCCAAGTGGGAAAGGGTGGCTTTGAGGCTGAAGGCAGCAGGAAAGCCCGCAGCCCCCAGGTCTGTGCGGCTACGCAAGCGGTTCCCAAAGAGCTTTAGAACAAGGCATAATTTTCCTTGCTGGCTCTCTGGGCGGGGGACCCATCTCCAGCCGTATGGCCATTTTTGTGCCTAGCGCGACGCCAAGTGGGAAAGGGTGGCTTTGAGGCTGAAGGCAGCAGCAAAGCCTGCAGCCCCCAGGTCTGTGGGGCTACGCAAGCGGTTCCCAAAGAGCTTTAGAACAAGGCATAGTTTTCCCTGCTGGGTCTTTGGATATGGGACCCATCTCCAGCCATAGGCCATTTTTGTGCCTGGCGCGACGCCAAGTGGGAAAGGGTGGCTTTGAGGCTGAAGGCAGCAGGAAAGCCCACACCCCCAGGTCTGTGGGGCTACGCAAGCGGTTCCCAAAGAGCTTTAGAAAAAGGCATAGTTTTCCCTGCTGGCTCTTTGGGCGGGGGACCCATCTCCAGCCGTATGGCCATTTTTGTGCCTGGCGCGGCGCCAAGTGGGAAAGGGTGGTGTCGAGGCTGAAGGCAGCAGGAAAGCCCACAGCCCCCAGGTCTGTGGGGCTACGCAAGCGGTTCCCAGAGACCTTTAGAACAAGGCATAGTTTTCCCTGCTAGCTCTTTGGGCGGGGGACCCATCTCCAGCCGTATGGCCATTTTTGTGCCTAGCGCGGTGCGTAGTGGGAAAGGGTGGTTTTGAGGCTGAAGGCAGCAGCAAAGCCTGCAGCCCCCAGGTCTGTGGGGCTATGCAAGCGGTTCCCAAAGAGCTTTAGAACAAGGCATAGTTTTCCCTGCTGGCTCTTTGGGCGGGGGACCCATCTCCAGTCGTATGGCTATTTTTATGCCTGGCGCGGTGCGTAGTGGGAAAGGGTGGTTTTGAGGCTGAAGGCAGCAGGAAAGCCTGCAGCCCCCAGGTCTGTGGGGCTACGCAAGCGGTTCCCAAAGAGCTTTAGAACAAGGCATAGTTTTCCCTGCTGGCTCTCTGGGCGGGGCACCCATCTGCAGCCATAGGCTGTTTTTGTGCCTGGCGCGGCGCCAAGTGGGAAAGGGTGGCTTTGAGGCTGAAGGCAGCAGCAAAGCCAGCAGGCCCCACGTCTGTGGGGCCACGCAAGCGGTTCCCAAAGAGCTTTAGAACAAGGCATAGTTTTCCTTGCTGGGTCTTTGGGCATGGGACCGATCTCCAGCCATAGGCCATTTTTTTGCCTGATGGAGTGCCAAGTGGGAAAGGGTGGCTTTGAGGCTGAAGGCAGCAGGAAAGCCTGCAGCCCCCAGGTCTGTGGGGCTACGCAAGCGGTTCCCAAAGAGCTTTAGAACAAGGCATAGTTTTCCCTGCTGGCTCTTTGGGCAGGGGACCCATCTCCAGCCATAGGCCATTTTTGTGCCTGATGCGGCGCCAAGTGGGAAAGGGTGGCTTTGAGGCTGAAGGCAGCAGGAAAGCCCGCAGCCCCCAGGTCTGTGCGGCTACGCAAGCGGTTCCCAAAGAGCTTTAGAACAAGGCATAATTTTCCTTGCTGGCTCTCTGGGCGGGGGACCCATCTCCAGCCGTATGGCCATTTTTGTGCCTAGCGCGACGCCAAGTGGGAAAGGGTGGCTTTGAGGCTGAAGGCAGCAGCAAAGCCTGCAGCCCCCAGGTCTGTGGGGCTACGCAAGCGGTTCCCAAAGAGCTTTAGAACAAGGCATAGTTTTCCCTGCTGGGTCTTTGGATATGGGACCCATCTCCAGCCATAGGCCATTTTTGTGCCTGGCGCGACGCCAAGTGGGAAAGGGTGGCTTTGAGGCTGAAGGCAGCAGGAAAGCCCACACCCCCAGGTCTGTGGGGCTACGCAAGCGGTTCCCAAAGAGCTTTAGAAAAAGGCATAGTTTTCCCTGCTGGCTCTTTGGGCGGGGGACCCATCTCCAGCCGTATGGCCATTTTTGTGCTTGGCGCGGCGCCAAGTGGGAAAGGGTGGTGTCGAGGCTGAAGGCAGCAGGAAAGCCCACAGCCCCCAGGTCTGTGGGGCTACGCAAGTGGTTCCCAAAGAGCTTTAGAACAAGGCATAGTTTTCCCTGCTAGCTCTTTGGGCGGGGGACCCATCTCCAGCCGTATGGCCATTTTTGTGCCTAGCGCGGTGCGTAGTGGGAAAGGGTGGTTTTGAGGCTGAAGGCAGCAGCAAAGCCTGCAGCCCCCAGGTCTGTGGGGCCAAGCAAGCGGTTCCCAAAGAGCTTTAGAACAAGGCATAGTTTTCCCTGATGGCTCTTTGGGCATGGGACCCATCTCCAGGCATAGGCCATTTTTGTGCCTGATAGGGCGCCAAGTGGGAAAGGGTGGCTTTGAGGCTGAAGGCAGCAGGAAAGCCTGCAGCCCCCAGGTCTGTGGGGCTACGCAAGCGGTTCCCAAAGAGCTTTAGAACAAGGCATAGTTTTCCCTGCTGGCTCTTTGGACGGGGGACCCATTTCCAGCCGTATGGCCATTTTTGTGCCTGGCGCGGTGCGTAGTGGTAAAGGGTGGTTTTGACGCTGAAGGCAGCAGGAAAGCCCGCAGCCCCCAGGTCTGTGGGGCTACGCAAGCGGTTCCCAAAGAGCTTTAGAACAAGGCATAGTTTTCCCTGCTGGCTCTTTGGGCGGGGGACCCATCTCCAGCCTTATGGCCATTTTTGTGCCTGGCGCGGCGCCAAGTGGGAAAGGGTGGTTTTGAGGCTGAAGGCAGCAGCAAAGCCTGCAGCCCCCAGGTCTGTGGGGCCAAGCAAGCGGTTCCCAAAGAGCTTTAGAACAAGGCATAGTTTTCCCTGCTGGCTCTTTGGGCATGGGACCCATCTCCAGCCATAGGCCATTTTTGTGCCTGGCGCGGCGCCAAGTGGGAAAGGGTGGCTTTGAGGATGAAGGCAGCAGGAAAGCCTGCAGCCCCCAAGTCTCTGGGGCTACGCAAGCAGTTCCCAAAGAGCTTTAGAACAAGGCATAATTTTCCCTGCTGGCTCTCTGGGCGGGGGACCCATCTCCAGCCATAGGCCGTTTTTGTGCCTGGCGCGGTGCCAAGTGGGAAAGGGTGCTGTCGAGGCTGAAGGCAGCAGTAAAGCCTGCAGCCCCCAGGTCTGTGGGGCTATGCAAGCGGTTCCCAAAGAGCTTTAGAACAAGGCATAGTTTTCCCTGCTGGCTCTTTGGGCGGGGGACCCATCTCCAGTCGTATGGCTATTTTTATGCCTGGCGCGGTGCGTAGTGGGAAAGGGTGGTTTTGAGGCTGAAGGCAGCAGGAAAGCCCGCAGCCCCCAGGTCTTTGGGGCTACGCAAGCGGTTCCCAAAGAGCTTTAGAACAAGGCATAGTTTTCCCTGCTGGCTCTTTGGGCGGGGGACCCATCTCCAGCCGTATGGCCATTTTTGTGCCTGGCACGGCGCCAAGTGGGAAAGGGTGGTGTCGAGGCTGAAGGCAGCAGGAAAGCCCGCAGCCCCCAGGTCTGTGGGGCTACGCAAGCGGTTCCAAAAGAGCTTTAGAACAAGGCATAGTTTTCCCTGCTGGCTCTCTGGCCATGGGACCGATCTCCAGCCATAGGCCATTTTTTTACCTGATGGAGTGCCAAGTGGGAAAGGGTGGCTTTGAGGCTGAAGGCAGCAGGAAAGCCTGCAGCCCCCAGGTCTGTGGGGCTACGCAAGCGGTTCCCAAAGAGCTTTAGAACAAGGCATAGTTTTCCTTGCTGGCTCTTTGGGCATGGGCCCCATCTCCAGCCATAGGCCATTTTTGTGCCTGATGCGGCGCCAAGTGGGAAAGGGTGGCTTTGAGGCTGAAGGCAGCAGGAAAGCCCGCAGCCCCCAGGTCTGTGCGGCTACGCAAGCGGTTCCCAAAGAGCTTTAGAACAAGGCAAAATTTTCCTTGCTGGCTCTCTGGGCGGGGGACCCATCTCCAGCCGTATGGCCATTTTTGTGCCTAGCGCGACGCCAAGTGGGAAAGGGTGGCTTTGAGGCTGAAGGCAGCAGCAAAGCCTGCAGCCCCCAGGTCTGTGGGGCTACGCAAGCGGTTCCCAAAGAGCTTTAGAACAAGGCATAGTTTTCCCTGCTGGCTCTTTGGGCATGGGACCCATCTCCAGCCATAGGCCATTTTTGTGCCTGGCGCGACACCAAGTGGGAAAGGGTGGCTTTGAGGCTGAAGGCAGCAGGAAAGCCCGCAGCGCCAGGTCTGTGGGGCTGCGCAAGCGGTTCCCAAAGAGCTTTAGAACAAGGCATAATTTTCCTTGCTGGCTCTCTGGGCGGGGGACCCATCTCCAGCTGTATGGCCATTTTTGTGCCTGGCGCGGCGCCAAGTGGGAAAGGGTGGTTTTGAGGGTGAAGGCAGCAGGAAAGCCCGCAGCCCCCAGGTCTGTGGGGCTACGCAAGCGGTTCCCAAAGAGCTTTAGAACAAGGCATAGTTTTCCCTGCTGGCTCTTTGGGCGGGGGACCCATCTCCAGCCGTATGGCCATTTTTGTGCCTGGCGCGGTGCGTAGTGGGAAAGGGTGGTTTTGAGGCTGAAGGCAGCAGGAAAGCCTGCAGCCCCCAGGTCTGTGGGGCCAAGCAAGCGGTTCCCAAAGAGCTTTAGAACAAGGCATAGTTTTCCCTGATGGCTCTTTGGGCATGGGACCCATCTCCAGCCATAGGCCATTTTTGTGCCTGATAGGGCGCCAAGTGGGAAAGGGTGGCTTTGAGGCTGAAGGCAGCAGGAAAGCCTGCAGCCCCCAGGTCTGTGGGGCTACGCAAGCGGTTCCCAAAGAGCTTTAGAACAAGGCATAGTTTTCCCTGCTGGCTCTTTGGACGGGGGACCCATTTCCAGCCGTATGGCCATTTTTGTGCCTGGCGCGGTGCGTAGTGGTAAAGGGTGGTTTTGACGCTGAAGGCAGCAGGAAAGCCCGCAGCCCCCAGGTCTGTGCGGCTACGCAAGCGGTTCCCAAAGAGCTTTAGAACAAGGCATAGTTTTCCCTGCTGGCTCTTTGGGCGGGGGACCCATCTCCAGCCGTATGGCCATTTTTGTGCCTGGCGCGGCGCCAAGTGGGAAAGGGTGGTTTTGAGGCTGAAGGCAGCAGCAAAGCCTGCAGCCCCCAGGTCTGTGGGGCCAAGCAAGCTGTTCCCAAAGAGCTTTAGAACAAGGCATAGTTTTCCCTGCTGGCTCTTTGGGCATGGGACCCATCTCCAGCCATAGGCCATTTTTGTGCCTGGCGCGGCGCCAAGTGGGAAAGGGTGGCTTTGAGGCTGAAGGCAGCAGCAAAGCCTGCAGGCCCCACGTCTGTGGGGCCACGCAAGCGGTTCCCAAAGAGCTTTAGAACAAGGCATAGTTTTCCTTGCTGGGTCTTTGGGCATGGGACCGATCTCCAGCCATAGGCCATTTTTTTGCCTGATGGAGTGCCAAGTGGGAAAGGGTGGCTTTGAGGCTGAAGGCAGCAGCAAAGCCTGCAGCCCCCAGGTCTGTGGGGCTACGCAAGCGGTTCCCAAAGAGCTTTAGAACAAGGCATAGTTTTCCTTGCTGGCTCTTTGGGCATGGGACCCATCTCCAGCCATAGGCCATTTTTGTGCCTGATGCGGCGCCAAGTGGGAAAGGGTGGCTTTGAGGCTGAAGGCAGCAGGAAAGCCCGCAGCCCCCAGGTCTGTGGGGCTACGCAAGCGGTTCCCAAAGAGCTTTAGAACAAGGCATAATTTTCCTTGCTGGCTCTCTGGGCGGGGGACCCATCTCCAGCCGTATGGCCATTTTTGTGCCTAGCGCGACGCCAAGTGGGAAAGGGTGGCTTTGAGGCTGAAGGCAGCAGCAAAGCCCGCAGCCCCCAGGTCTGTGGGGCTACGCAAGCGGTTCCCAAAGAGCTTTAGAACAAGGCATAGTTTTCCCTGCTGGCTCTTTGGGCGGGGGACCCATCTCCAGCCATAGGCCATTTTTGTGCCTGGCGCGACGCCAAGTGGGAAAGGGTGGCTTTGAGGCTGAAGGCAGCAGGAAAGACCGCAGCGCCAGGTCTGTGCGGTTACGCAAGCGGTTCCCAAAGAGCTTTAGAACAAGGCATAATTTTCCTTGCTGGCTCTCTGGGCGGGGGACCCATCTCCAGCCGTATGGCCATTTTTGTGCCTGGCGCGGCGCCAAGTGGGAAAGGGTGGTGTCGAGGCTGAAGGCAGCAGGAAAGCCCGCAGCCCCCAGGTCTGTGGGGCTACGCAAGCGGTTCCCAAAGAGCTTTAGAACAAGGCATAGTTTTCCCTGCTGGCTCTTTGGGCGGGGGACCCATCTCCAGCCGTATGGCCATTTTTGTGCCTGGCGCAGTGCCAAGTGGGAAAGGGTGGTGTCGAGGCTGAAGGCAGCAGGAAAGCCCGCAGCCCCCAGGTCTGTGGGGCTACGCAAGCGGTTCCCAAAGAGCTTTAGAACAAGGCATAGTTTTCCCTGCTTGTTCTTTGGGCGGGGGACCCATCTCCAGCCGTATGGCCATTTTTGTGCCTGGCGCGGCGCCAAGTGGGAATGGGTGGTGTCGAGTCTGAAGGCAGCAGGAAAGCCTGCAGCCCCCAGGTCTGTGGGGCCAAGCAAGCTGTTCCCAAAGAGCTTTAGAACAAGGCATAGTTTTCCCTGCTGGCTCTTTGGGCATGGGACCCATCTCCAGCCTTAGGCCATTTTTGTGCCTGGCGCGGCGCCAAGTGGGAAAGGGTGGCTTTGAGGCTGAAGGCAGCAGCAAAGCCTGCAGGCCCCACGTCTGTGGGGCCACGCAAGCGGTTCCCAAAGAGCTTTAGAACAAGGCATAGTTTTCCTTGCTGGGTCTTTGGGCATGGGACCCATCTCCAGCCATAGGCCATTTTTTTGCCTGATGGAGTGCCAAGTGGGAAAGGGTGGCTTTGAGGCTGAAGGCAGCAGCAAAGCCTGCAGCCCCCAGGTCTGTGGGGCTACGCAAGCGGTTCCCAAAGAGCTTTAGAACAAGGCATAGTTTTCCTTGCTGGCTCTTTGGGCATGGGACCCATCTCCAGCCATAGGCCATTTTTGTGCCTGATGCGGCGCCAAGTGGGAAAGGGTGGCTTTGAGGCTGAAGGCAGCAGGAAAGCCCGCAGCCCCCAGGTCTGTGCGGCTACGCAAGCGGTTCCCAAAGAGCTTTAGAACAAGGCATAATTTTCCTTGCTGGCTCTCTGGGCGGGGGACCCATCTCCAGCCATATGGCCATTTTTGTGCCTAGCGCGACGCCAAGTGGGAAAGGGTGGCTTTGAGGCTGAAGGCAGCAGCAAAGCCCGCAGCCCCCAGGTCTGTGGGGCTACGCAAGCGGTTCCCAAAGAGCTTTAGAACAAGGCATAGTTTTCCCTGCTGGCTCTTTGGGCGGGGGACCCATCTCCAGTCGTATGGCTATTTCTATGCCTAGCGCGGTGCGTAGTGGGAAAGGATGGTTTTGAGGCTGAAGGCAGCAGGAAAGCCCGCAGCCCCCAGGTCTGTGGGACTACGCAAGCAGTTCCCAAAGAGCTTTAGAACAAGGCATAATTTTCCCTGCTGTCTCTTTGGGCGGGGGACCCATCTCCAGCCATAGGCCATTTTTGTGCCTGGCGCGGCGCCAAGTGGGAAAGGGTGGTGTGGAGGCTGAATGCAGCAGGAAAGCCCGCAGCCCCCAGGTCTGTGGGGCTACGCAAGCGGTTCCCAAAGAGCTTTAGAACAAGGCATAGTTTTCCCTGCTGGCTCTTTGGGCATGGGACCCATCTCCAGCCATAGGCCATTTTTGTGCCTGGCGCGGCGCCAAGTGGGAAAGGGTGGCTTTGAGGCTGAAGGCAGCAGGAAAGCCTGCAGCCCCCAGGTCTCTGGGGCTACGCAAGCAGTTCCCAAAGAGCTTTAGAACAAGGCATAATTTTCCCTGCTGGCTCTCTGGGCGGGGGACCCATCTCCAGCCATAGGCCGTTTTTGTGCCTGGCGCGGCGCCAAGTGGGAAAGGGTGCTGTCGAGGCTGAAGGCAGCAGCAAAGCCTGCAGCCCCCAGGTCTGTGGGGCTATGGAAGCGGTTCCCAAAGAGCTTTAGAACAAGGCATAGTTTTCCCTGCTGGCTCCTTGGGCTGGAGACCCATCTCCAGCCATAGGCCATTTTTGTGCCTGGCGCATTGCCAAGTGGGAAAGGGTGGTTTTGAGGCTGAAGGCAGCAGGAAAGCCTGCAGCCCCCAGGTCTGTGGGGCCAAGCAAGCGGTTCCCAAAGAGCTTTAGAACAAGGCATAGTTTTCCCTGATGGCTCTTTGGGCATGGGACCCATCTCCAGCCATAGGCCATTTTTGTGCCTGATAGGGCGCCAAGTGGGAAAGGGTGGCTTTGAGGCTGAAGGCAGCAGGAAAGCCCGCAGCCCCCAGGTCTGTGGGGCTACGCAAGCGGTTCCCAAAGAGCTTTAGAACAAGGCATAGTTTTCCCTGCTGGCTCTTTGGACGGGGGACCCATTTCCAGCCGTATGGCCATTTTTGTGCCTGGCCCAGCGCCAAGTGGGAAAGGGTGGTTTTGAGGCTGAAGGCAGCAGCAAAGCCTGCAGCCCCCAGGTCTGTGGGACAACGCAAGCGGTTCCCAAAGAGCTTTAGAACAAGGCATAGTTTTCCCTGCTGGCTCTTTGGGCATGGGGCACATCTCCAGCCATAGGCCATTTTCGTGCCTGGCGCGACGCCAAGTGTGAAAGGGTGCTGTCGAGGCTGAAGGCAGCAGCAAAGCCTGCAGCCCCCAGGTTTGTGGGGCTATGCAAGAGGTTGCCAAAGATCTTTAGAACAAGGCATAGTTTTCCTTGCTGGGTCTTTGGGCATGGGACCCATCTCCAGCCATAGGCCATTTTTGTGCCTGGCGCGGCGCCAAGTGGGAAAGGGTTGTTTTGAGGCTGAAGGCGTCACGAAAGCCTGCCGTCCGAGGGTTTCTTAATGCCTTTTCTTAATGATGTCTCCACAGTGTGAAGTTTTGCAGGATTTGAAAAAGTAATAGACACAGTGAAATTGAGTCTATTGGAAACTTCCATACTTTTCCCTCCCTCTAAAATCTCTGCTGTCCTGTAGTATCCACTGCCTGCAACTGCTGTTGCAGGAGCAGCCAGATTGGTATCAAATTTAGAAAAAAGGGACATCATTAAGAGGATTCACTCGCCTTATTTTTCACCGGTGTGGCCAGTAAAGAAACCAAAAAGGCAATGGCGTTTCACAGTAGATTACGGAAAATTAAACGCCAACACTGCACCTCTGACCGCTGCTGTTCCGAATATCGCGGAAATTGTGACAATGATAAAAGGAGCTGCCCATCCTTGCAGGGTTGCCTTAGATTTTAAAGACATATTTTTTTATGATTCTCCTCCTTGAGCAGGACAAAGCGCAGTTTGCATTCACATGGAAAGGAGTCCAATATACCTTTAACTGCTTTCCACAAGGATACAAACATTCCCCCACTATTGCCCATAATGCTTTGGCTAAAGTGCTATCAGAGATTCCTGTTTCACAGGGATGTACAGTATACCAATATATTATTGATGACATCTTAATAGGGGAGAGAACCAAGAAAGTGTACAAGACATGATGGAAAACATCCGAAAAACATTATCAGATTTGGGATTGGAAATTCCCGACTCAAAGTGTCAGGGACCCGCACAGGAAGTTAAATTCCTGGGGGTCTGGTGGATTAAGGGAGCTGCTTCTGTCCCTCAGGATACCCTGAAAAAATAGAACATGGACAGAATCCTTCCAGCACGAAGGAGTTACAGCAAGTCCTGGGAACTTTAAGTTATTAGCGTAAACACATCCCTGGCTTTTCCATCATTGCTCGCCCCCTTTATTGTTTGCTCAAAAAAGGTAAATCCTGGGAGTCGACTGAACAACACACTAATGCACTAGAATTGCTAATAAAAGAGCTAAGGTTATTCCAACAACTTGGCCCCATACATCCAACTGACCCTGTCCATGTAGAATGGGGGCTCAGTGAACATGGTTCCCGTTGTAATTTATGCCAGAAGGGACCAGCAGGACCAGAGAGACCATTAGAATTTAGCTCTCACGCCTTTAATGATACTGAGAGCAGCTATTCAGACCTGGAGAAGGGTTTACTGTCCCTGGTGCGAGCATTGCAACGAGCAGAGCAGATAAGGAGAGAACAGAGCGTGATTGTTCGGGGCCCTTTTCGACTCCTAGATGTGGTCCGTAAAGGGACAGCACCGCCAGCTGGCATTGCCCAGAAACCCACAGTTCGAAAGTGGTATGCTTATTTAGAAGGCATTAATGATATCATGCCAATCTCTGAAGGTAGTATCAAAGTATCCATGCTCCAGAAGGATAGAGATGGTGCCCTATTGTTCCAATCCCCACCAAACAGACCATCTCCAATCCAAGAAGCACCTCCTCTGAAAGCAGGCAGTGATCTTACAGGAGTGTGGTTTACTGGTGTGTCATCTCACCGTGAGAACAGTAAGTGGAAATACAAGGCCGTAGCACTGGAAGTAGCAACGGGGGAAAGAGCAATTGAAACAGGAGAAGGTAGGGCACAAGTAGGGGAACTCAGAGCCGTCCTACTAGCTGCACAACATGGAGCTACTTACATTTACACTGACTCATATGCTGTTTTTAAAGGAGCCACTGAATGGCTAGGACACTGGGCAGCCAATGATTGGCAGGTGAATAGAGTCCCGATCTGGGAGACAGACAGTTGGAAGCAACTGTTGGAAATAGGAGGACAGAGACCATTGCACATTGCTTGGGTAAAAGGCCACGATCGTTCAAACTCGATCACTGCTCAGTTCAACCAACAGGTAGATAGCCTCACGCGGCTACAACAAATTGACACTGTAGATGATGGTCGGGAATGGTTACATATTAAGCCTGGCCATACAGGCCGTGCTGATCTGTATCAGGAAGGTCTAGCCCGGGGGTGGCCTGTGTCGGTTAAGCTGTGCGAACAAGTAGTAACTGCCTGGTCACAATGTCGCCTACGACTCAGCAAAGATCATCCGAGTAAGGCGCCTCCCTTACACATGCGGGACAAGAAAATGTTGTGGCATTCATGGCAGATTGATTATATTGGGCCCTTGAGATCATCAGGTGGGAAAAGATATGTCCTAGTCGGAGTGGAGATTATCTCCAGCCTCAGTATGGCCACTGGCTTCAAATCAGCTGCTGGGGACAACACAGTGAAAGGCCTAAAAGGGTGGTTCAGCACACTTCCCCTTCCCGAGGAAATCCAAAGTGATAACGGTTCACACTTTACCGCTACAGTGGTACAAGATTGGGCCAAAGAAGAAGGGATTCGATGGGTATTTCATACTCCCTATTATCCTCAGGCTAATGGCATTGTTGAATGCACCAACGGATTGGTTAAGCGTTTTGCAAAAACTCATAAATCATAAGGGAAGGTGAAGAAGGCACCTTGCCCACCGAAATTCGAAAAGTAATATGGGATAACGCAATTGAGTTTGAGAGAAAATTTCAATCCTGGTGGTATCTGGTTAATTTCACCTACGATCCCACTGAGAGCAAAGCCACAGCTTTTGTCTTAACGATACGCAATGCCTCCGTATACACCACATACCCAATCATCGCACTGGGGTTGAATCACCAAGGAGCTCTACTCTATCCAACACAGCACAGAGGTTGGGCACGACAAAATGAGACTAAATGGCAAACTGCTGATGTTGACGCATGCGTTTCACGAGACCAACAAGGATTCATTTGTGAGAGTAATACTCTCAAAGCACAAGACCTTTGTCTTGACACCAACCAGAATGCTTGTCACTTTGAGACACATCCCGATGAAACCCCAGAGACTGTGCTTGACTATATTGGGAAAGGGTGCGTTAGCATGAGGTCTCCCTGTAGTCTTGTATTATAGACGAGAAAGGCTTGAGACCATGGCCACTCTGGGTCTCTTTGACTACAAACAACAGGGAATAAAAAGGTGAAACTGAATAGCATCAATTCCATCTGCCAATTCGTCATTTTAGAATTTGGGCCTCCAAATAGCCATACATCATAAAAGTAGTATTATTGCCAGGTTCAATGTCAGGATTCCCTGGAGACATTCAAAGGTAGCGTAGGCCAATCCGTCTGTACAGCTCATCCAAGGTTCCTGTAAGACATAAAGGAAAAGAAAATCTGCTCGGTCTTATTCGACCGACGGGGTTAAAAAGAAGGTGCGGTCCACCGGGTGCTGATCCGGTGTATCTTCCCTGAACAATCCTTGGCTTCCCATGCATAGGGATTTTTGGGAGTAGCTAGCACCATTGGCACCGTCCCATTTTGAGGCATTTTCACTAGCACAGGTAGTCCAGGGTGAAATCTTCCGGGGTATTTTCCCGGTTCATTGGCAGCCTTTGGCGAGATAATATTGGCAGGTACACAGAAAGCTTTCATTTTAGGACAGCCGTCTCCACTCCATTTGTTATTTAGTTGATAGATGGCATCATCCAATCGCAAATGCCAACCAGGTTCATGACTTTTTGCAAAACGCTTAACCAATCTATTGGTGCGTTCAACAATGCCATTAGCCTGGGGATAACAGGGAGTATGAAATACCCATCGAATCCCTTCTTCCTTGGCCCAATCTTGTACCACCGAAGCCGTAAAGTGTGAAACGTTATCACTCTGGATTTCGTCGGGAAGGGGAAGTGTGCTGAACCACCCTGTTAGGCCTTTCACTGTGTTGTCCCTCGTAGCTGGTTTGAAACTGCTGGCCATACTGAGGCTGGAGATAATCTCCACTCCTACCAGGACATATCTTTTCCCACCTGATGATCTCAAGGGCCCAATATAATCAAGCTGCCATGAATGCCACAACGCTTTCTTGTCCCGCATGTGTAAGGGAGGCGCCTTACTCGGATGATCTTTGCTGAGTCGTAGGCGACATTGTGAACAGGCAGTTACTATTTGTTCGCACAGCTTAACTGACACAAGCCACCCACCTTCCCGACACAGGTCAGGACGGCCTGTGCGGCCACGTTTAACATGTAACGATTCAAGTAAGCGTTCCCATTCCCGACCATCATCTACAATGTCAATTTGTTGCAGCCGCGTGAGGCCATCTACCTGTTGGTTGAACTGAGCAGTGATCGAGTTTGAACGATCGTGGCCTTTTACCCAAGCAATGTGCAATGGTCTCTGTCCTCCTATTTCCAACAGTTGCTTCCAATTATCTGTCTCCCAAACTGGGACTCTATTCACCTGCCAATCGTTGGCTGCCCAGTGTCCTAGCCATTCAGTGGCTCCTTTAAGAACAGCATATGACTCAGCGTAAAAGGAGGTGGCTCCATGTTGTGCAGCTAGTAGGACAGCTCTGAGTTCCCCTACCCTCCCCTATTTCAATTGCTCTTTCTCCCGTTGTTACTTCCAGTGCTACGGCCTTATATTTGCACTTATTTTTTTAACGGTGAGATGACGCACCAGTAAACCACACTCCTCTAAGATCACTGCTGTCCCTCAAAGGAGGTGCTTCTTGGATCGGAGATGGTCTGTTTGGTGGGGATTGGAACAATAGGGCACCATCTATATCCTTTGGTATCCTTGTGAAGTAGCCTTGGATACTTTAACACTGCCTTCAGAGACTGGCTTGATTTCATTAATGCCTTCTAAATAAGCATACCACTTTCGAACTGTAGGTCTCTGGGCAATGCCAGCTGGTGGTGGTGTCCCTTTAAGGACCACATCTGGGAGGCGAAAAGGTCCCAGGAAAGATCACACTCTGTTCTCTTCTTATCTGCTCTGCTCGTTGCAACGCTCGCACCAGGGACAGTAAACCCTTCTCCAGGTCTGAATAGCTGCATTCAGTATCATTGAAGGAGTGGGAGCAAAATTCTAATGGTCTCTCCGGTCCTGCTGGTCCCTTCTGCCATAAATTACAACGGGAACCATGTTCACTGAGCCCCCATTCTACATGGACAGGGTCAGTTGGATGTATGGGGCCAAGTTGTTGGAATAACCTTAGCTCCTTTATTAGTAATTGCAGAGCATTAGTGTGTTGTTCAGTCCACACCCAGGATTTACCCTTTTTTGGCAAGCTATGAAGGGGGCGAGCAATGATGGAAAAGCCAGGGATGTGTTTACGCCAATAACTTAAAGTTCCCAGGACCTGCTGTAACTCCTTCGTGCTGGAAGGATTCTGTCCATGTTCTATTTTTTCAGGGTATCCTGAGGGACAGAAGCAGCTCCCTTAATCCACCAGACCCCCAGGAATTTAACTTCCTGTGCGGGTCCCTGACACTTTGAGTCGGGTCTACGTGAGGCACCCACTAACACTTCTGCCCTAGTCATTCGCTGCTCTCCCGGCAACCAGAGGTTAATTTTTGCAGTGGGGCATGTTTTTACCACACCATCAATTCCTGTGAAGTTGACTCTGCGTCGGGTGGGATTTATACCTAGAAGTTGTGCTGTTTCGTTAGTGATTGCAGACATTTGGGCTCCGGTATCAATAATAAAATTTACCAATATCTTCCGGGGTCCAACAGGAATGACAATAACGGGTTCGGAGTCTTTATGAGAGCGCCATTGGATTGCTAGTACCTGCCCGACAGGGTTGCTCACTGCCCTCCCCGGGGATAGGAGTGTTGTGGCTGGGACTCTGTCAAATCAATCAAGTTATGTTCCGGTGCAGAAGGCACAGTTTTCTCACGGCTTGGGGATTCTCTGGTTAGACTTTTCTCCCCAGCCGCATTATTCTTTCTAGGTAGAGATTGGACTAGCGTACGGAGATCTCCCGTAGGGTCACCGTGCAAGAATTGTCGGGGCACCCCTAATTGTAGGGCTTTACGCCACAACTCATTCCGGTCCTTATCAGGCTTAAACCTTCCCTCTGATTTAGGGTTTTGAGTGTGAGTTTGGACTTGGCGAACCTTTCGCGGGTGTTCGGAGGATTTCTCACTAGTTTGGCTGGCCCAGCCCATTCGGCGCCCATATTGATCTATTTCCTGTACATTCCAGGTGGGCATGTAGTGACGACGGCCCCGCCCATGAGCACCCCGAGCATCCCGTATACGATCTTGAGTGCGAACAAGGAACGGTTTCAGGCAACCGGGAAGACCACGGATGAGAGGGGCTAATCGATCGGGGTCGATAGGGGCTGACATTGGGGATTTCCGAAATTCCTCTCTGTCATACATGGCTTGCAGACAAGCTGCTTTCCGTACAGCCGCAAACAGATCAGAGTAGCCTGTAGCTCTAATCTCTAACGGCTCCCCCCTCTCTCGCGGATCCATACCCCTTGCCCAATAGGCTGCTCGAGCGGTTAGGGAATAATTATGATCCCCAGGCATAGTGGTTAAAAACACTCCTGGTCCCCAAGAGTCTCCTGCTTCTTCCTCACTCAGCATAATTCTGCCCCCCCCTTCAGAAGAAACTCGCCACACGTACTCAACAGCTGACTCTTCTGGTCGCCTCGAATATTTCTCCCTTATTTTTGTTAACTCGGTTGGTGTCCATGGAACGGTACGCACAGTGGTGTGAATTTCATCACCATCATCAACTGCAGTTTCAGTTTTAACCAGAGGACGTAAAGGAAAAACTTGGGATTTCAAAGTAAAAGTCCTTTCCTCCTCATCTTCTTCGTCATCCTCACTATTAGACAAAAAAATCTCCGGTCTGGGTTCCGGAATTTGGATAACACATTAACTTACGAATCTGTTGGACCTGGGTCGAGGGCTGCATTTTATCTAAGAGCCCGGTCACCCTTTCAATAACATTTTAAGTTGGCGATTTTCACTCCCAAGTTGAGCATTCCGGTTTCCTAAACATTCATTCTCACTCACAAGCTTATCGACTTGAGTTCTTAATCTTTCTCCTGTCTCCTTTTGCAAGGCTAATGATGACTTCAGCACCTCATTCTCCGATTTCAGGGTTGCATATTCTACAGCTGAAATCAGATTAGGAGCGGGGGTTTCTCTAGCTTCTTGTTGTGCACAAGATAAACAGGCACCTAACACAGCACAAATCACACCCTTGCCTTTCCCCGCTCTGAGCTTCTGTGAAACCCGACGCTCTTCAATACGTTCCACCACTTTCTCTTCATCCTTCCAAAATTTTTGGGCCCACTCCTTGCCAGCCTGGGAAGGGGCACAATCATATTTTTGCAGCAGTTTATCCATGGCAATCCTGCCGACTACGCCAAATTCTGTTGCGTGAAACGGGGCCAAGCGGTTTTGGCAGAAGATAAACCCCCTTGCGTTCTAACACTCCTCACCGAGGTGGGAGGCCAGGTGCGGCTGGGTTTCAATTCTGAGTGATGCCCAATTCAGCACTATCAGGCCAATCGCGTTTAATATGTGTTAAACTATTACGATTTGGAGACACTAATAGTGGGCTGCACCTTCAGTCTAGTCGTGCTCCTGAACCAGCACGGCCTCTCTCAAGTTTTGGTCGCGTTCAGTGAGAAAGCGAAACGACTAGCTACTGAAACAGTGCAGTTTATTTAAACAACAGATATACAGGTTCTTTAGGATTGCCGGTGATAAATACACTGTCTGCAAAGCACGTGCAAATAAAGACATTGTTAAATAGACAAACGCGTGACAAAATTATAAACGATACAGCCTGGCTATAAATGTAGGGTAGAGATTCTCTAGAGAAATTTCTAGAGTCCCCGAGAAAGCACTCGGTGTAATCAAAGTCTTACCCAAAGGCGTCCTTATGAGGGGGAAGAAAGGCTCAGCCCGTCGACTGATCCCAGAAAACAGCGGTGGGATTCTTCGCGATGGTGTCTTCCCAGACATTCCCCCTCTCTTGGGCTATTTTTATATTATTTTTTTAACTTCAAAGTGGAGTTTGAGTGACTTTAGTCATATGTACTTTTATTATGATTAATGTACTCAAGGAGGAGTGTTCACACCTCGGGGGCGGATAGCCTCCGGGATGGAGGTGTGTTTTGATACATTGTGGTGAGCAAAGTTCGCACAAAAGGACAGCATTTCATCAACATTTGACGAAATGTTGGCTCGGGTGGCGTGTAAGCCGCTTATCAGTTCCGTAGTACCATCTCGTCCCCATATCTGCTATTCGTCACAAGGGAAGGCCACGGAACAAGCGCGTTCCGTTCCATCCCTTGTGTAGTTTCGCAAACAACCTTGTACAGGGAATCACAGCTGTTGCATTCTTCGTGTGCTAGCTGCGGCTGTATTCTACCTCAGAAGCCTCTTGATTTTATGACTTTCCTTAATGTGTGAACAATGCTGTATTTTTGTATTCTTGGCCAATTTAGTAATTATTCCACAAGAACACACATTGGTTGCCGATTTATCAACGGGTCTAATCACCACAGGCCAACTGTAATTAAAACCATCTATGTAGACTCTACCAAAGCGGACAAATACAACACTGATTGTTACAAAATTATGGCGCCAAATTCAGATTGCTGGCACAATTTCACTTTCATCAAACCTACAGTAGTGTACTGTATTTGGGGCTACAAGGGCACAGAATTGTTATTTGAATTTATGATTGACTCAAATACACCTGAACTTGCTGAAATGAATCCAGAACCTACACCCCACAAACTCTCAAAGGCTCTCTCTTCTAAGAGAAAAAAAAAAAACACCTCTCTCTTTTCTAAGCCCTCCATTAGACTAACTCCTTACATTTTCAACATTGGCTCTTACGTTATTAAACACACACAGGTCAACAACAGGTACTGTTTAATCCCACATATTCCCTCAAACGAGCAGAATTGTCAATGCAGATTAAAATCTCTGCGATCAAACCCACCTGCTTACCATTCCTGAGTACATCTTATGCAGAATGGTCAGCATGGTTACGCAAACGAACTCTTGCCACTTCACACGGACGGAAGAGGGATGCGACTGGTATCTTAGGAACAGGCCTGGGAGTCTTGAATAGTATAGATGCTGAGATACTTGCCAACAAACTAGTCACAACCGCTACTGATCTGGACAAATTAAGACATCCCCTACAGTCCTCTCTATTAGCATTGGGAAACCACCAACGGCTTTTATAGAATATATTGCCTCAATGGGAAGAAACGGGTGAAAAAGACCATCAGCTGATCACAGATGCACTTGGTACAACTCAAAGCAATGTTTCCTTGGCTCTTAGTTGTATCCAAGCCCAATTGTGGATGCAATCTATGACAGCCGCAATCATAAGGGAAGGTAAAGAAGGCACCTTGCCCACCGAAATTCGAAAAGTAATATGGGATAACGCAATTGAATTTGAGAAAAAATTTCAGTCCAGGTGGTATCTGGTTAATTTCACCTACGATCCCACTGAGAGCAAAGCCACAGCTTTTGTCTTAACGATACGCAATGCCTCCGTATACACCACATACCCAATCATCGCACTGGGGTTGAATCACCAAGGAGCTCTACTCTATCCAACACAGCACAGAGGTTGGGCACGACAAAATGAGACTAAATGGCAAACTGCTGATGTTGACGCATGCGTTTCACGAGACCAACAAGGATTCATTTGTGAGAGTAATACTCTCAAAGCACAAGACCTTTGTCTTGACACCAACCAGAATGTTTGTCACTTTGAGACACATCCCGATGAAACCCCAGAGACTGTGCTTGACTATATTGGGAAAGGGTGCGTTAGCATGAGGTCTCCCTGTAGTCTTGTATTCAGAGATGACATAGTAATCACTCAAATCTTTGTGTTTGAACTTTACTAACACAAAGTTACGGGATGCGACTTCAAATATTAAGCTCCTGTTACGTCTTTTCAATTGCTACAACCTAATTATACGTTGATTCGAGATTGTTGCCTACCCCTATCGGAATGAATCTCTCCCTGGTGAAGAAGCTGCTAAAACACAATGAATTGAAGCGACTCTTGAAAGAGGCCCAAGAAAATAGACAGACAACTTTGATTACCGTCCATCATCAGGTTGAAGAAATACACCAAGCGTTGGAAAGAGTGAAGAGAGGCGAAGGACATAGATGGGGAGATCCTCTTTTTGGATGGTCACCGACAGTTACAGGACTTTATAACAAGATGCTTCACTCTGTTGTTGTTTTACTAATACTCACTGTATTGTGCTTTGCTTAGACAATTGTTTTGCATGTTAGACTTTGGATTATGATGAAAAGTTTAAATCGCTTGATCACTCCGCGAGAAGGATTTCCACTTGATATCCCTCACCACAAGAACACATGTGATCTTTCTTATCAGTGTTGAGTACGTCGACCTTGACTGACTGTAGACAAAGCTTTCCCTGCAGGCTCTTTGGGCGGGGGACCCATCTCCAGCCATATGGCCATTTTTGTGCCTGGCGCGGCGCCAAGTTGGAAAGCGTGGCTTTGAGTCTGAAGGCAGCAGGAAAGCCCGCAGCCCCCAGGTCTGTGGGGCTACGCAAGCGGTTCCCAAAGAGCTTTAGAACAAGGCATAGTTTTCCCTGCTGACTCCTTGGGCGGGGGACCCATCTCCAGCCATAGGCCATTTTTGTGCCTGGCGCGGCGCCAAGTGGGAAAGGGTGGTGTCGAGGCTGAAGGCAGCAGGAAAGTCTGCAGCCCCCAGGTCTGTGGGGCTATGCAAGCGGTTCCCAAAGAGCTTTAGAACAAGGCATAGTTTTCCCTGCTGGCTCTTTGGGCATGGGACCCATCTCCAGCCGTATGGCCATTTTTGTGCCTGGCGCGGCGCCAAGTGTGAAAGGGTGGCTTTGAGGCTTGAAGGCAGCAAGACAGCCCGCAGCCCCCAGGTCTGTGTGGCTACGCAAGCGGTTCCCAAAGAGCTTTAGAACAAGGCATAGTTTTCCCTGCTGGCTCCTTGGGCGGGGGACCCATCTCCAGCTGTATGGCCATTTTTGTGCCTAGCGCGACGCCAAGTGGGAAAGGGTGGCTTTGAGGCTGAAGGCAGCAGCAAAGCCTGCAGCCCCCAGGTCTGTGGGGCTACGCAAGCGGTTCCCAAAGAGCTTTAGAACAAGGCATAGTTTTCCCTGCTGGCTCTTTGGGCATGGGACCCATCTCCAGCCATAGGCCATTTTTGTGCCTGATAGGGCGCCAAGTGGGAAAGGGTGGCTTTGAGGCTGAAGACAGCAGGAAAGCCTGCAGCTCCCAGGTCTGTGGGGCTATGCAAGCGGTTCCCAAAGAGCTTTAGAACAAGGCATAGTTTTCCCTGCTGGCTCTTTGGGCGGGGGACCCATCTCCAGCCGTATGGCCATTTTTGTGCCTGGCGCGGCGCCAAGTGGGAAAGGGTGGCTTTGAGGCTGAAGGCAGCAGGAAAGCCCGCAGCCCCCAGGTCTGTGGGGCTACGCAAGCGGTTCCCAAAGAGCTTTAGAACAAGGCATAGTTTTCCCTGCTGGCTCTTTGGGCGGGGGACCCATCTCCAGCCATATGGCCATTTTTGTGCCTGGCGCGGTGCGTAGTGGGAAAGGGTGGTTTTGAGGCTGAAGGCAGCAGGAAAGCCCGCAGCCCCCAGGTCTGTGGGGCCAAGCAAGCGGTTCCCAAAGAGCTTTAGAACAAGGCATAGTTTTCCCTGCTGGCTCTTTGGGCATGGGACCCATCTCCAGCCATAGGCCATTTTTGTGCCTGGCGCGGCGCCAAGTGGGAAAGGGTGGCTTTGAGGCTGAAGGCAGCAGCAAAGCCCGCAGCCCCCAGGTCTGTGGGGCTACGCAAGCGGTTCCCAAAGAGCTTTAGAACAAGGCATAGTTTTCCCTGCTGGCTCTTTGGGCGGGGGACCCATCTCCAGCCGTATGGCCATTTTTGTGCCTGATAGGGCGCCAAGTGGGAAAGGGTGGTGTCGAGGCTGAAGACAGCAGGAAAGCCTGCAGCCCCCAGGTCTGTGGGGCTACACAAGCGGTTCCCAAAGAGCTTTAGAACAAGGCATAGTTTTCCCTGCTGGCTCTTTGGGCGGGGGACCCATCTCCAGCCGTATGGCCATTTTTGAGCCTGGCGCGGCGCCAGGTGGGAAAGGGTGGTGTCGAGGCTGAAGGCAGCAGGAAAGCCCGCAGCCCCCAGGTCTGTGGGGCTACGCAAGCGGTTCCCAAAGAGCTTTAGAACAAGGCATAGTTTTCCCTGCTGGCTCTTTGGGCGGGGGACCCATCTCCAGCCGTATGGCCATTTTTGTGCCTGGCGAAGCCCCAAGAGGGAAAGGGTGGCTTTGAATCTGAAGGCAGCAGGAAAGCCCGCAGCCCCCAGGTCTGTGGGGCTACGCAAGCGGTTCCCAAAGAGCTTTAGAACAAGGCATAGTTTTCCCTGCTGGCTCTTTTGGCAGGGGACCCATCTCCAGCCGTATGGCCATTTTTTTGCCTGGCGCGGTGCGTAGTGGGAAAGGGTGGTGTTGAGGCTGAAGGCAGCAGCAAAGCCTGCAGCCCCCAGGTCTGTGGGGCCAAGCAAGCGGTTCCCAAAGAGCTTTAGAACAAGGCATAGTTTTCCCTGCTGGCTCTTTGGGCGGGGGACCCATCTCCAGCCGTATGGCCATTTTTGTGCCTGGCCCGGCGCCAAGTGGGAAAGGGTGGCTTTGAGGCTGAAGGCAGCAGCAAAGCCCGCAGCCCCCAGGTCTGTGGGGCTACGCAAGCGGTTCCCAAAGAGCTTTAGAACAAGGCATAGTTTTCCCTGCTGGCTCTCTGGGCGGGGGACCCATCTGCAGCCGTATGGCCATTTTTGAGCCTGGAGCAGTGCCAAGTGGGAAAGGGTGGTTTTGAGGCTGAAGGCAGCAGGAAAGCCCGCAGCCCCCAGGTCTGTGGGGCTACGCAAGCGGTTCCCAAAGAGCATTAGAACAAGGCATAGTTTTCCCTGCTGGCTCTTTGGGCGGGGGACCCATCTCCAGCCGTATGGCCATTTTTGTGCCTGGCGCGGCGCCAAGTGGGAAAGGGTGGTGTCGAGGCTGAAGGCAGCAGCAAAGCCCGCAGCCCCCACGTCTGTGGGGCCAAGCAAGCGGTTCCCAAAGAGCTTTAGAACAAGGCATAGTTTTCCCTGCTGGCTCTTTGGGCATGGGACCCATCTCCACCCATAGGCCATTTTTGTGCTTGATAGGGCGCCAAGTGGGAAAGGGTGGCTTTGAGGCTGAAGGCAGCAGGAAAGCCTGCAGCCCCCAGGTCTGTGGGGCTACGCAAGCAGTTCCCAAAGAGCTTTAGAACAAGGCATAGTTTTCCCTGCTGGCTCTTTGTTCGGGGGACCCATCTCCAGCCATAGGCCATTTTTGTGCCTGGCCCGGCGCCCAGTGGGAAAGGGTGGCTTTGAGGCTTGAAGGCAGCAGGAAAGCCCGCAGCCCCCAGGTCTGTGGGGCTACGCAAGCGGTTCCAAAAGAGCTTTAGAACAAGGCATAGTTTTCCCTGCTGGCTCTCTGGGAGGGGGACCCATCTCCAGCCGTATGGCCATTTTTGAGCCTGGCGCGGCGCCAAGTGGGAAAGGGTTGTGTCGAGGCTAAAGGCAGCAGGAAAGCCCGCAGCCCCCAGGTCTGTGGGGCTACGCAAGCGGTTCCCAAAGAGCTTTAGAACAAGGCATAATTTTCCCTGCTGGCTCTTTGGGCGGGGGACCCATCTCCAGCCGTATGGCCATTTTTGTGCCTGGCGCAGCGCCAAGTGGGAAAGGGTGGTTTTGAGGCTGAAGGCAGCAGCAAAGCCTGCAGCCCCCAGGTGTGTGGGGCTACGCAAGCGGTTCCCAAAGAGCTTTAGAACAAGGCATAGTTTTCCCTGCTGGCTCTTTGGGCGGGGGACCCATCTCCAGCCGTATGGCCATTTTTGTGCCTGGCGCGGTGCGTAGTGGGAAAGGGTGGTTTTGAGGCTGAAGGCAGCAGGAAAGCCCGCAGCCCCTAGGTCTGTGGGGCCAAGCAAGCGGTTCCCAAAGAGCTTTAGAACAAGGCATAGTTTTCCCTGCTGGCTCTTTGGGCATGGGACCCATCTCCAGCCATAGGCCATTTTTGTGCTTGATAGGGCGCCAAGTGGGAAAGGGTTGCTTTGAGGCTGAAGACAGCAGGAAAGCCCGCAGCCCCCAGGTCTGTGGGGCTATGCAAGCGGTTCCCAAAGAGCTTTAGAACAAGGCATAGTTTTCCCTGCTGGCTCTCTGGGTGGGGGACCCATCTCCAGCCGTATGGCCATTTTTGAGCCTGGCGCGGCGCCAGGTGGGAAAGGGTGGCTTTGAGGCTGAAGGCAGGAGCAAAGCCCGCAACCCCCAGGTCTGTGGTGCTACGCAAGCGGTTCCCAAAGAGCTTTAGAACAAGGCATAGTTTTCCCAGCTGGCTCTTAGGGCATGGGACCCATCTCCAGACATAGGCCATTTTTGTGCCTGGCGCGGCGCCAAGTGGGAAAGGGTGCTGTCGAGGCTGAAGGCAGCAGGAAAGCCCGCAGCCCCAAGGTCTGTGGGGCTACGCAAGCGGTTCCCAAAGAGCTTTAGAACAAGGCATAGTTTTCCCTGCTGGCTCTTTGGGCGTGGGACCCATCTCCAGTCGTATGGCTATTTTTATGCCTGGCGCGTTGCGTAGTGGGAAAGGGTGGTTTTGAGGCTGAAGGCAGCAGGAAAGCCCGCAGCCCCCAGGTCTGTGGGGCTACGCAAGCGGTTCCCTAAGAGCTTTAGAACAAGGCATAGTTTTCCCTGCTGGCTCTTTGGGCGGGGGACCCATCTCCAGCCGTACGGCCATTTTTGTGCCTGGCGCGGCGCCAAGAGGGAAAGGGTGGTGTCGAGGCTAAAGGCAGCAGGAAAGCCCGCAGCCCCCAGGTCTGTGGGGCTACGCAAGCGGTTCCCAAAGAGCTTTAGAACAAGGCATAGTTTTCCCTGCTGGCTCTTTGGGCGGGGGACCCATCTCCAGCCGTATGGCCATTTTTGTGCATGGCGCAGCGCCAAGTGGGAAATGGTGGTATCGAGGCTGAAGGCAGCAGGAAAGCCCGCAGCCCCCACGTCTGTGGGGCTACGCAAGCGGTTCCCAAAGAGCTTTAGAACAAGGCATAGTTTTCCCTGCTGGCTCTTTGGGCATGGGACCCATCTCCACCCATAGGCCATTTTTGTGCCTGATAGGGCGCCAAGTGGGAAAGGGTGGCTTTGAGGCTGAAGACAGCAGGAAAGCCTGCAGCCCCCAGGTCTGTGGGGCTACGCAAGCGGTTCCCAAAGAGCTTTAGAACAAGGCATAGTTTTCCCTGCTGGCTCTTTGGGTGGGGGACCCATCTCCAGCCGTATGGCTATTTTTGTGCCTGACGCGGTGCGTAGTGGCATAGGGTGGTTTTGACGCTGAAGGCAGCAGGAAAGCCCGCAGCCCCCAGGTCTGAGGGGCTACGCAAGCGGTTCCCAAAGAGCTTTAGAACAAGGCATAGTTTTCCCTGCTGGCTCTTTGGGCGGGGGACCCATCTCCAGCCGTATGGCCATTTTTGTGCCTGGCGCGGCGCCAAGTGGGTAAGGGTGGTGTCGAGGCTGAAGGCAGCAGCAAAGCCTGCAGCCCCCAGGTCTGTGGGGCCAAGCAAGCGGTTCCCAAAGAGCTTTAGAACAAGGCATAGTTTTCCCTGCTGGCTCTCTGGGCGGGGGACCCATCTCCAGCCGTATGGCCATTTTTGTGCCTGGCGCGGCGCCAAGTGGGAAAGGGTGGCTTTGAGGCTGAAGGCAGCAGCAAAGCCCGCAGCCCCCAGGTCTGTGGGGCTACGCAAGCGGTTCCCAGAGACCTTTAGAACAAGGCATAGTTTTCCCTGCTGGCTCTTTGGGCATGGGACCCATCTCCAGCCATATGGCCATTTTTGTGCCTGGCCCGGCGCCAAGAGGGAAAGGGTGGTGTCGAGGCTAAAGGCAGCAGGAAAGCCCGCAGCCCCCAGGTCTGTGGGGCTACGCAAGCGGTTCCCAAAGAGCTTTAGAACAAGGCATAGTTTTCCCTGCTGGCTCTTTGGGCGGGGGACTCATCTCCAGCCGTATGGCCATTTTTGTGCATGGCGCAGCGCCAAGTGGGAAATGGTGGTATCGAGGCTGAAGGCAGCAGGAAAGCCCGCAGCCCCCAGGTCTGTGGGGCTACGCAAGCGGTTCCCAAAGAGCTTTAGAACAAGGCATAGTTTTCCCTGCTGGCTCTTTGGGCATGGGACCCATCTCCACCCATAGGCCATTTTTGTGCCTGATAGGCCGCCAAGTGGGAAAGGGTGGTGTCGAGGCTGAAGACAGCAGGAAAGCCTGCAGCCCCCAGGTCTGTGGGGCTACGCAAGCGGTTCCCAAAGAGCTTTAGAACAAGGCATAGTTTTCCCTGCTGGCTCTTTGGGTGGGGGACCCATCTCCAGCCGTATGGCTATTTTTGTGCCTGACGCGGTGCGTAGTGGCATAGGGTGGTTTTGAGGCTGAAGGCAGCAGGAAAGCCCGCAGCCCCCAGGTCTGTGGGGCCAAGCAAGCGGTTCCCAAAGAGCTTTAGAACAAGGCATAGTTTTCCCTGCTGGCTCTTTGGGCGGGGGACCCATCTCCAGCCTTATGGCCATTTTTGTGCCTGGCGCGGTGCGTAGTGGGAAAGGGTGGTTTTGACGCTGAAGGCAGCAGGAAAGCCCGCAGCCCCCAGGTCTGTGGGGCTAACCAAGCGGTTCCCAAAGAGCTTTAGAACAAGGCATAGTTTTCCCTGCTGGCTCTTTGGGCGGGGGACCCATCTCCAGCCGTATGGCCATTTTTGTACCTGGCGCGGCGCCAAGTGGGTAAGGGTGGTGTCGAGGCTGAAGGCAGCAGCAAAGCCTGCAGCCCCCAGGTCTGTGGGGCTACGCAAGCGGTTCCCAAAGAGCTTTAGAACAAGGCATAGTTTTCCCTGCTGGCTCTTTGGGCGGGGGACCCATCTCCAGCCGTATGGCCATTTTTGTGCCTGATAGGGCGCCAAGTGGGAAAGGGTGGTGTCGAGGCTGAAGACAGCAGGAAAGCCCGCAGCCCCCACGTCTGTGGGGCCAAGCAAGCGGTTCCCAAAGAGCTTTAGAACAAGGCATAGTTTTCCCTGCTGGCTCTTTGGGCAGGGGACCCATCTCCACCCATAGGCCATTTTTGTGCCTGATAGGGCGCCAAGTGGGAAAGGGTGGCTTTGAGGCTGAAGACAGCAGGAAAGCCTGCAGCTCCCAGGCCTGTGGGGCCACGCAAGCGGTTCCCAAAGAGCTTTAGAACAAGGCATAGTTTTCCCTGCTGGCTCTTTGGGCGGGGGACCCATCTCCAGCCGTATGGCCATTTTTGTGCCTGGCGCGGCGCCAAGTGGGAAAGGGTGGCTTTGAGGCTGAAGGCAGCAGGAAAGCCCGCAGCCCCCAGGTCTGTGGGGCTACGCAAGCGGTTCCCAAAGAGCTTTAGAACAAGGCATAGTTTTCCCTGCTGGCTCTTTGGGCGGGGGACCCATCTCCAGCCGTATGGCCATTTTTGTGCCTGGCGCGGCGCCAAGTGGGAAAGGGTGGTGTCGAGGCTGAAGGCAGCAGGAAAGCCCGCAGCCCCCAGGTCTGTGGGGCTACGCAAGCGGTTCCCAAAGAGCTTTAGAACAAGGCATAGTTTTCCCTGCTGGCTCTTTGGGTGGGGGACCCATCTCCAGACGTATGGCCATTTTTGTGCCTGGCGCGGTGCGTAGTGGCATAGGGTGGTTTTGAGGCTGAAGGCAGCAGGAAAGCCCGCAGCCCCCAGGTCTGTGGGGCTACGCAAGCGGTTCCCAAAGAGCTTTAGAACAAGGCATAGTTTTCCCTGCTGGCTCTCTGGGAGGGGGACCCATCTCCAGCCGTATGGCCATTTTTGAGCCTGGCGCGGCGCCAAGTGGGAAAGGGTTGTGTCGAGGCTAAAGGCAGCAGGAAAGCCCGCAGCCCCCAGGTCTGTGGGGCTACGCAAGCGGTTCCCAAAGAGCTTTAGAACAAGGCATAGTTTTCCCTGCTGGCTCTTTGGGCGGGGGACCCATCTCCAGCCGTATGGCCATTTTTGTGCCTGGCGCGGCGCCAAGTGGGTAAGGGTGGTGTCGAGGCTGAAGGCAGCAGCAAAGCCTGCAGCCCCCAGGTCTGTGGGGCCAAGCAAGCGGTTCCCAAAGAGCTTTAGAACAAGGCATAGTTTTCCCTGCTGGCTCTCTGGGCGGGGGACCCATCTCCAGCCGTATGGCCATTTTTGTGCCTGGCGCGGCGCCAAGTGGGAAAGGGTGGCTTTGAGGCTGAAGGCAGCAGCAAAGCCCGCAGCCCCCAGGTCTGTGGGGCTACGCAAGCGGTTCCCAGAGACCTTTAGAACAAGGCATAGTTTTCCCTGCTGGCTCTTTGGGCATGGGACCCATCTCCAGCCATATGGCCATTTTTGTGCCTGGCCCGGCGCCAAGAGGGAAAGGGTGGTGTCGAGGCTAAAGGCAGCAGGAAAGCCCGCAGCCCCCAGGTCTGTGGGGCTACGCAAGCGGTTCCCAAAGAGCTTTAGAACAAGGCATAGTTTTCCCTGCTGGCTCTCTGGGCGGGGGACCCATCTCCAGCCGTATGGCCATTTTTGAGCCTGGCGCGGCGCCAGGTGGGAAAGGGTGGCTTTGAGGCTGAAGGCAGGAGCAAAGCCTGCAGCCCCCAGGTCTGTGGTGCTACGCAAGCGGTTCCCAAAGAGCTTTAGAACAAGGCATAGTTTTCCCAGCTGGCTCTTAGGGCATGGGACCCATCTCCAGCCATAGGCCATTTTTGTGCCTGGCGCGAAGCCAAGTGGGAAAGGGTGGTGTCGAGGCTGAAGGCAGCAGGAAAGCCCGCAGCCCCAAGGTCTGTGGGGCTACGCAAGCGGTTCCCAAAGAGCTTTAGAACAAGGCATAGTTTTCCCTGCTGGCTCTTTGGGCGGGGGACTCATCTCCAGCCGTATGGCCATTTTTGTGCATGGCGCAGCGCCAAGTGGGAAATGGTGGTATCGAGGCTGAAGGCAGCAGGAAAGCCCGCAGCCCCCACGTCTGTGGGGCTACGCAAGCGGTTCCCAAAGAGCTTTAGAACAAGGCATAGTTTCCCTGCTGGCTCTTTGGGCATGGGACCCATCTCCACCCATAGGCCATTTTTGTGCCTGATAGGCCGCCAAGTGGGAAAGGGTGGCTTTGAGGCTGAAGACAGCAGGAAAGCCTGCAGCCCCCAGGTCTGTGGGGCTACGCAAGCGGTTCCCAAAGAGCTTTAGAACAAGGCATAGTTTTCCCTGCTGGCTCTTTGGGTGGGGGACCCATCTCCATCCGTATGGCTATTTTTGTGCCTGACGCGGTGCGTAGTGGCATAGGGTGGTTTTGAGGCTGAAGGCAGCAGGAAAGCCCGCAGCCCCCACGTCTGTGGGGCCAAGCAAGCGGTTCCCAAAGAGCTTTAGAACAAGGCATAGTTTTCCCTGCTGGCTCTTTGGGCGGGGGACCCATCTCCAGCCGTATGGCCATTTTTGTGCCTGGCGCGGTGCGTAGTGTTAAAGGGTGGTTTTGACGCTGAAGGCAGCAGGAAAGCCCGCAGCCCCCAGGTCTGTGGGGCTACGCAAGCGGTTCCCAAAGAGCTTTAGAACAAGGCATAGTTTTCCCTGCTGGCTCTTTGGGCGGGGGACCCATCTCCAGCCGTATGGCCATTTTTGTACCTGGCGCGGCGCCAAGTGGGTAAGGGTGGTGTCGAGGCTGAAGGCAGCAGCAAAGCCTGCAGCCCCCACGTCTGTGGGGCCAAGCAAGCGGTTCCCAAAGAGCTTTAGAACAAGGCATAGTTTTCCCTGCTGGCTCTTTGGGCAGGGGACCCATCTCCACCCATAGGCCATTTTTGTGCCTGATAGGGCGCCAAGTGGGAAAGGGTGGCTTTGAGGCTGAAGACAGCAGGAAAGCCTGCAGCTCCCAGGTCTGTGGGGCTATGCAAGCGGTTCCCAAAGAGCTTTAGAACAAGGCATAGTTTTCCCTGCTGGCTCTTTGGGCGGGGGACCCATCTCCAGCCGTATGGCCATTTTTGTGCCTGGCGCGGCGCCAAGTGGGAAAGGGTGGTGTCGAGGCTGAAGGCAGCAGGAAAGCCCGCAGCCCCCAGGTCTGTGGGGCTACGCAAGCGGTTCCCAAAGAGCTTTAGAACAAGGCATAGTTTTCCCTGCTGGCTCTTTGGGCATGGGACCCATCTCCAGCCGTATGGCCATTTTTGTGCCTGGCGCGGCGCCAAGTGGGAAAGGGTGGTGTCGAGGCTGAAGGCAGCAGGAAAGCCCGCAGCCCCCAGGTCTGTGGGGCTACGCAAGCGGTTCCCAAAGAGCTTTAGAACAAGGCATAGTTTTCCCTGCTGGCTCTTTGGGTGGGGGACCCATCTCCAGACGTATGGCCATTTTTGTGCCTGGCGCGGTGCGTAGTGGCATAGGGTGGTTTTGAGGCTGAAGGCAGCAGGAAAGCCCGCAGCCCCCACGTCTGTGGGGCCAAGCAAGCGGTTCCCAGAGAGCTTTAGAACAAGGCATAGTTTTCCCTGCTGGCTCTTTGGGCGGGGGACCCATCTCCAGCCATATGGCCATTTTTGTGCCTTGCGCGGTGCGTAGTTGGAAAGGGTGGATTTGAGGCTGAAGGCAGCAGCAAAGCCTGCAGCCCCCAGGTCTGTGGGGCCAAGCAAGCGGTTCCCAAAGAGCTTTAGAACAAGGCATAGTTTTCCCTGCTGGCTCTTTGGGCATGGGACCCATCTCCAGCCATAGGCCATTTTTGTGCCTGGCGCGGCGCCAAGTGGGAAAGGGTGGCTTTGAGGCTGAAGGCAGCAGCAAAGCCCGCAGCCCCCACGTCTGTGGGGCTACGCAAGCGGTTCCCAAAGAGCTTTAGAACAAGGCATAGTTTTCCCTGCTGGCTCTTTGGGCGGGGGACCCATCTCCAGCCGTATGGCCATTTTTGTGCCTGATAGGGCGCCAAGTGGGAAAGGGTGGTGTCGAGGCTGAAGACAGCAGGAAAGCCTGCAGCCCCCAGGTCTGTGGGGCTACGCAAGCGGTTCCCAAAGAGCTTTAGAACAAGGCATAGTTTTCCCTGCTGGCTCTTTGGGCGGGGGACCCATCTCCAGCCGTATGGCCATTTTTGAGCCTGGCGCGGCGCCAGGTGGAAAGGGTGGCTTTGAGGCTGAAGGCAGGAGCAAAGCCTGCAGCCCCCAGGTCTGTGGGGCTACGCAAGCGGTTCCAAAGAGCTTTAGAACAAGGCATAGTTTTCCCTGCTGGCTCTTAGGGCGGGGGACCCATCTCCAGCCGTATGGCCATTTTTGAGCCTGGCGCAGCGCCAAGTGGGAAAGGGTTGGTGTCGAGGCTGAAGGCAGCAGGAAAGCCCGCAGCCCCCAGGTCTGTGGGGCTACGCAAGCGGTTCCCAAAGAGCTTTAGAACAAGGCATAGTTTTCCCTGCTCGCTCTTTGGGCGGGGGGACCCATCTCCAGCCGTATGGCCATTTTTGTGCCTGGCGAAGCCCCAAGAGGGAAAGGGTGGCTTTGAATCTGAAGGCAGCAGGAAAGCCCGCAGCCCCCAGGTCTGTGGGGCTACGCAAGCGGTTCCCAAAGAGCTTTAGAACAAGGCATAGTTTTCCCTGCTGGCTCTTTGGGCGGGGGACCCATCTGCAGCCGTATGGCCATTTTTGAGCCTGGAGCAGTGCCAAGTGGGAAAGGGTGGTTTTGAGGGTGAAGGCAGCAGGAAAGCCCGCAGCCCCCAGGTCTGTGGGGATACGCAAGCGGTTCCCAAAGAGCTTTAGAACAAGGCATAGTTTTCCCTGCTGGCTCTTTGGGCGGGGGACCCATCTCCAGCCGTATGGCCATTTTTGTGCTGGCGCGGCGCCAAGTGGGAAAGGGTGGTTTTGAGGCTGAAGGCAGCAGGAAAGCCCGCAGCCCCCACGTCTGTGGGGCCAAGCAAGCGGTTCCCAAAGAGCTTTAGAACAAGGCATAGTTTTCCCTGCTGGCTCTTTGGGCCTGGGACCCATCTCCAGCCATAGGCCATTTTTGTGCTTGATAGGGCGCCAAGTGGGAAAGGGTGGCTTTGAGGCTGAAGGCAGCAGGAAAGCCTGCAGCCCCCAGGTCTGTGGGGCTACGCAAGCAGTTCCCAAAGAGCTTTAGAACAAGGCATAGTTTTCCCTGCTGGCTCTTTGTTCGGGGGACCCATCTCCAGCCATAGGCCATTTTTGTGCCTGGCCCGGCGCCCAGTGGGAAAGGGTGGCTTTGAGGCTTGAAGGCAGCAGGAAGCCCGCAGCCCCCAGGTCTGTGGGGCTACGCAAGCGGTTCCCAAAGAGCTTTAGAACAAGGCATAGTTTTCCCTGCTGGCTCTCTGGGAGGGGGACCCATCTCCAGCCGTATGGCCATTTTTGAGCCTGGCGCGGCGCCAAGTGGGAAAGGGTTGTGTCGAGGCTAAAGGCAGCAGGAAAGCCGCAGCCCCCACGTCTGTGGGGCCAAGCAAGCGGTTCCCAAAGAGCTTTAGAACAAGGCATAATTTTCCCTGCTGGCTCTTTGGGCGGGGGACCCATCTCCAGCCGTATGGCCATTTTTGTGCCTGGCGCAGAGCCAAGTGGGAAAGGGTGGCTTTGAGGCTGAAGGCAGCAGCAAAGCCTGCAGCCCCCAGGTCTGTGCGGCTACGCAAGCGGTTCCCAAAGAGCTTTAGAACAAGGCATAGTTTTTCCCTGCTGGCTCTTTGGGCGGGGGACCCATCTCCAGCCGTATGGCCATTTTTGTGCCTGGCCGGGGGCCAAGTGGGAAAGGGTGGTTTTGAGGCTGAAGGCAGCAGGAAAGCCCGCAGCCCCCAGGTGTGTGGGGGCTACGCAAGCGGTTCCCAAAGAGCTTTAGAACAAGGCATAGTTTTCCCTGCTGGCTCTTTGGCATGGGACCATCTCCAGCCATAGGCCATTTTTGTGCTTGATAGGGCGCCAAGTGGGAAAGGGTTGCTTTGAGGCTGAAGACAGCAGGAAAGCCCGCAGCCCCCAGGTGTGTGGGGCTACGCAAGCGGTTCCCAAAGAGCTTTAGAACAAGGCATAGTTTTCCCTGCTGGCTCTCTGGGCGGGGGACCCATCTCCAGCCGTATGGCCATTTTTGAGCCTGGCCGCGGCGCCAAGTGGGAAAGGGTTGTGTCGAGGCTAAAGGGCAGCAGGAAAGCCCGCAGCCCCCACGTCTGTGGGGCCAAGCAAGCGGTTCCCAAAGAGCTTTAGAACAAGGCATAATTTTCCCTGCTGGCTCTTTGGGCGGGGGACCCATCTCCAGCCGTATGGCCATTTTTGTGCCTGGCGCAGAGCCAAGTGGGAAAGGGTGGCTTTGAGGCTGAAGGCAGCAGCAAAGCCTGCAGCCCCCAGGTCTGTGCGGGCTACGCAAGCGGTTCCCAAAGAGCTTAGAACAAGGCATAGTTTTCCCTGCTGGCTCTTTGGGCGGGGGACCCATCTCCAGCCGTATGGCCATTTTTGTGCCTGGCCGGGGGCCAAGTGGGAAAGGGTGGTTTTGAGGCTGAAGGCAGCAGGAAAGCCCGCAGCCCCCAGGTGTGTGGGGCTACGCAAGCGGTTCCCAAAGAGCTTTAGAACAAGGCATAGTTTTCCCTGCTGGCTCTTTGGGCATGGGACCCATCTCCAGCCATAGGCCATTTTTGTGCTTGATAGGGCGCCAAGTGGGAAAGGTTGCTTTGAGGCTGAAGACAGCAGGAAAGCCCGCAGCCCCCAGGTGTGTGGGGCTACGCAAGCGGTTCCCAAAGAGCTTTAGAACAAGGCATAGTTTTCCCTGCTGGCTCTCTGGGCGGGGGACCCATCTCCAGCCGTATGGCCATTTTTGAGCCTGGCGCGGCGCCAGGTGGGAAAGGGTGGCTTTGCAGGCTGAAGGCAGGAGCAAAGCCTGCAGCCCCCAGGTCTGTGGTGCTACGCAAGCGGTTCCCAAAGAGCTTTAGAACAAGGCATAGTTTTCCCAGCTGGCTCTTAGGGCATGGGACCCATCTCCAGCCATAGGCCATTTTGTGCCTGGCGCGGCGCCAAGTGGGAAAGGGTGCTGTCGAGGCTGAAGGCAGCAGGAAAGCCCGCAGCCCCAAGGTCTGTGGGGCTACGCAAGCGGTTCCCAAAGAGCTTTAGAACAAGGCATAGTTTTCCCTGCTGGCTCTTTGGGCGGGGGACTCATCTCCAGCCGTATGGCCATTTTTGTGCATGGCGCAGCGCCAAGTGGGAAATGGTGGTATCGAGGCTGAAGGCAGCAGGAAAGCCCGCAGCCCCCACGTCTGTGGGGCTACGCAAGCGGTTCCCAAAGAGCTTTAGAACAAGGCATAGTTTTCCCTGCTGGCTCTTTTGGGCATGGGACCCATCTCCACCCATAGGCCATTTTTGTGCCTGATAGGCCGC